>NW_026970092.1:0-300000 GCF_028390025.1 Pseudophryne corroboree | reverse complement strand
TGGGCCCTGCAGCACCACCTGTAGTTCGCATTGTGCGTTGGAAGGCACAAAGTAAGCAGACGGGAGGAGAAGTCAGGATAGTGCGCAAGGGCATTCTTTTCTCTTAGTCCGTAGAGGATGCTGGGGTCACATTAAGAACCATGGGGTATAGACGGGATCCGCAAGAGACATGGGCACTTTAAGACTTTCAAAGGGTGTGAACTGGCTCCTCCCTCTATGCCCCTCCTCCAGACTCCAGTTATAGGAACTGTGCCCAGGGAGACGGACATTTCGAGGAAAGGATTTATTGTTAAACTAAGGTGAGCATCTTACCAGCTCACACCTTAAGCATGCCGCAGAAAGTGGCATTCAACAGAACACAAGCCAACGGCATGAACAATTGCAGCAAAAAGCTGACCAGAACCATAACACAACATGTGTATAACCACAAGTAATAACTGCAGACACAGTATGGACTGGGACGGGTGCCCAGCATCCTCTACAGACTAAGAGAAAAGGATTTACCGGTAGGTATTAAAATCCTATTTTCTCATACGACCTAGAGGATGCTGGGGTCACATTAAGAACCATGGGGTTATACCAAAGCTCTTGAACGGGTGGGAGAGTGCGTACGACTCTGCAGCACCGAATGACCCAACTTAAGGTTATCATCAGCCAAGGTATCAAACTTGTAAAACTTAGCAAAAGTGTTTACTAAATAGCTGCTCGGCAAAGTTGCAATGCCGAGACTCCCCGACCAGCTGCCAAGGATGAACCCACCTTTCTAGTAGAATGGGTCTTCACCTACTTCAGTAACGGCAATCCTGCCGTGGAACGAGCATGCTGAATCTTACCACAGATCCAGCGCATAATGGTCTACATGGAAGCAGGACACCCAATCCTGATGGGAGCATACAGGACAAACAGAGCCTCTGTTTTCCTAATCTGAACCGTTCTGGTGACATAAATTTTCAAAGTTCTGACCACAGCCAGAGACTTTGACTCAACGAAGGTGTCAGTGGCCAAAGGCACCATGTGGAAAGATGAACCACCTTCGGCAGAAATTGTTGACGTGTCCTCAATTCTGCTCTATCTTCATGAAAGATCAAATAAAGGCTCTTGTGATACTGCATGGTTTGTACTGTTTTCCATGTGCTCCCAGATCTTTCAAGCAAGTAGCATGGTCAAGAAAGTTCTGTTTGAAAAGAAACAAACATTTACTGTCATTGTTATGCAAATAAACTTACATTAAAGCTAACAAGAAAGCACACTCGTTCTGTCTTTAAACTGATAAAAGAAACCCCAATAATATGGGGCATGCAAAAATTGAGATAAAACTCAGTTTTGCTCCTCTCCACGGAAATCTTTAATAAAAGGCGAAATATTTGTTAGTTCTGAAGAGAAACCAGAGCATGACCAAGATTCCACCTGTCGCCTGAGTGCCATGCCAGCAGTTCTCATTCAGATCAAAGTGAGCACCCAATTTGAATGAAAGAAAGCAGATTTCTCACCAGGCTTCCCCTTGCTATAAACATGGTTTGTACTCTTTTCCATGTGCTCCCAGATCTTTCAAGCAATTAGTATGGTCAAGAAAGTTCTGCTTGAAAAGAAACAGACATTTATAGTCATTGTTATGCAAATAAACTTACATTAAAGCTAACAAGAAAGCACACTCGTTCTGTCTTTAAACTGATAAAAGAAACCCCAATAATATGGGGCATGCAAAAATTGAGATAAAACTCAGTTTTGCTCCTCTCCACAGAAATCTTTAATAAAAGGCGAAAGATTTGTTCGTTCTGAAGAGAAACCAGAGCATGACCAAGATTCCACCTGTCGCCTAAATGCTGTGCCAGCAGTCCTCATTCAGATCAAAGTGAGCGCCCAACTTGAAAGAAAGCAGATTTCTCACCTGGCTTCTCCTTGCTATAAGCATGGTTTGTACTGTATTCCATGTGCTCCCAGATCTTTCAAGCAAGTAGCATGGTCAAGAAAGTTCTGTTTGAAAAGAAACAAACATTTACTGTCATTTCTATGCAAATGAGCTTACATTAAAGCTAACAAGAAAGCACACTCGTTCTGTCTTTAAACTGATAAAAGAAACCCCAATAATATGGGGCATGCAAAAATTGAGATAAAACTCGGTTTTGCTCCTCTCCACGGAAATCTTTAGTAAAAGGCGAAAGATTTGTTCGTTCTGAAGAGAAACCAGAGCATGACCAAGATTTTCATCTGAAAATATGTGTTCTCCCTGCAGTTGTTGTCCCCAGATGAGAGTTCCCTTGTGCTGCCTCAGTTGAATCTCCTTTACTTGACAGAGATGTGCCTGAGCAGCGGCCCTCCCCAGCCCTATCCCAAATCATACTTATTTTGCATAGGAGATACCATGGTCATGAAGATTGTTCTCCCAGGGTGAGGTTCATTCATTGCATTCTGGGTATGCTGACCCCTGTGATTTTCCCAAATGTGGGAAACTCGCTTTTATACCCTTGTGCACTATCCTGACTTCTCCTCCTGTCTGCTTACTTTGTGCCTTCCAATGCACAATGCAAACTACAGGTAGTGCTGCAGGGCCCACACCCTTTTACTTGCCTTACAGAGCAGCTCTGGAGCTGTTACAGTGCCAAGCTTCTGCAAGAAATCAGCTTGAATGCTTCAGGGGATGGGGCATGGCCAACATGAGCCCCACACCGAAGGAGGGTGGGGGTGTTTAATGCGAACTAAGGGTCATCCAAGCGCCGCAAAAGGCCGCCATGCCCTGCACACCCCTTTTCTCTTTTCATATGCAGATGAGGGTTCCAGCCAACTTTGGCCCACTGCTTGGATGACATCACCGTATGCAAATCCGTCTTCTGCAGAACTTCCCCCAGGAATGCTTGTACTAGTTGTTGCATTTGGTTTGTTGTTTGGGGGTGCTTCAGTATTAGGCAGCCTTCTGCCCTCCCATGTTCATCTGAAAAAATGTGTTCTCCCTGCAGTTGTTGTCCCCAGATGAGAGTTCCCTTGTGCTGCCTCAGTTGAATCTCCTTTACTTGACAGAGATGTGCATGAGCAGCGGCCCTCCCCAGCCCTATCCCAAATCATACTTATTTTGCATAGGAGATACCATGGTCATGAAGATTGTTCTCCCAGGGTGAGGTTCATTCATTGCATTTTGGGTATGCTGACCCCTGTGATTTACCCAAATGTGGGAAACTCAACTGCATTATTTGTGGTAGTGGGGGACTGTGTTTGTGCTTTCCTCTGGTCAGCTCTGGTAAAACTCAGATTTCTTTATCTCAGATTTTCCTCTAGCCTTGTTCTTCTTTCGAGAGTTCCCTTGTGCTGCCTCAGTTGGATCTCCTTCACTTTACAGGGAAGTACCCGAGCAGCGACCCTCCCCAGCTCTCGCCCAACTCCTACTTACCTGCCAGGTGAGATACTATGATCATGAAGGTGCTTCTCCCAGGGCAAGGCTCACCCATTGCACTCTGGGTGTGCTGCTCCTGCGATTTCCCCAAATGTGGGAAACTTGACTGCATAATTTGTGTTTCCCCTGGTCGGCTCTCGTATAATTCAGATCTCTTTGTCTCAGGTCTCTCTCCAGCCTAGTTTGCTGTCTGTTTCCACTTCTCTTTTCTTGAGCCGCTCCCTTCTATGCCCTTGCGCACTATCCTGACTTCTCCTCCTTTCTGCTTACTTTGTGCCTTCCAACGCACAATGCGAACTATAGGTAGTGCTGCAGGGCCCACACCCTTTTACTTGCCTTACAGAGCAGCTCTGGAGCTGTTACAGTGCCCAGCTGCTGCAAGAAATCAGCTTGAATGCTTCAGGGGCTGGGGCATAGCCAACATGAGCCCCACACCGAAGGAGGGTGGAGGTGTTTAATGCAAACTAGGGGTCATCCAAGCGCCGCAAAAGGCCGCCATGCCCTGCATAACCCTTTTCTCTTTTTATATGCAGATGAGGGTTCCAGCCAACTTTGGCCCACTGCTTGGATGACATCACCGTATGCAAATCCGTCTTCTGCAGACCTTCACCCTGGAATGCTTTTACTAGTTGTTGCATTTGGTTTGTTGTTTGGGGATGCTTCAGTATTAGGCAGCCTTCTGCCCTCCCATGTTCATCTGAAAATATGTGTTCTCCCTGCAGTTGTTGTACCCAGATGAGAGTTCCCTTGTGCTGCCTCAGTTGAATCTCCTTTACTTGACAGAGATGTGCCTGAGCAGCGGCCCTCCCCAGCCCTATCCCAAATCATACTTATTTTGCATAGGAGTTACCATGGTCATGAAGATTGTTCTCCCAGGGTGAGGTTCATTCATTGCATTCTGGGTATGCTGACCCCTGTGATTTCCCCAAATGTGGGAAACTCGACTGCATTATTTGTGGTAGTGGGGGACTGTGTTTGTGCTTTCCTCTGGTCAGCTCTGGTAAAAGTCAGATTTCTTTGTCTCAGATCTTCCTCTAGCCTTGTTCTTCTTTCGAGAGTTTCTTTGTGCTGCCTCAGTTGGATCTCCTTCACTTGACAGGGGGGTGCCCGAGCAGCGACCCTCCCCAGCTCTAGCCCAACTCCTACTTACCTGCCAGGTGAGATACTATGATCAGGAAGTTGCTTCTCCCAGGGCAAGGCTCACCCATTGCACTCTGGGTGTGCTGCTCCTACGATTTCCCCAAATGTGGGACACTTGACTGCATAATTTGTGTTTCCTCTGGTCGGCTCTCGTATAATTCAGATCTCTTTGTCTCAGGTCTTTCTCCAGCCTAGTTTGCTGTCTGTTTCCACTTCTTTTATCTTGAGCCCCTCCCTTCTATACCCTTGTGCACTATCCTGACTTCTCCTCCCGTCTGCTTACTTTGTGCCTTCCAATGCACAATGCAAACTACAGGTAGTGCTGCAGGGCCCACACAATCTTTTACTTGCCTTACAGAGCAGCTCTGGAGCTGTTACAGTGCCCAGCTGCTGCAAGAAATCAGCTTGAATGCTTCAGGGGATGGGGCATGGCCAACATGAGCCCCACACCAAAGGTGGGTGGGGGTGTTTAATGCGAACTAGGGGTCATCCAAGCACCGCAAAAGGCCGCCATGCCCTGCACGCCCCTTTTCTCTTTTCATATGCAGATGAGGGTTGAAGCCAACTTTGACCCACTGCTTGGATGACATCACCATATGCAAATCCATCTGCGGCAGGCCTTCCCCCAGGAATGCTTGCACTAGTTGTTGCATTTGGTTTGTTGTTTGGGGGTGCTTCAGTTTTAGGCAGCCTTCTGCCCTCCCATGTTCATCTGAAAATATGTGTTCTCCCTGCAGTTGTTGTCCCCAGATGAGAGTTCCCTTGTGCTGCCTCAGTTGAATCTCCTTTACTTGACAGAGATGTGCCTGAGCAGCGGCCCTCCCAGCCCTATCCCAAATCATACTTATTTTGCATAGGAGACACCATGGTCATGAAGATTGTTCACCCAGGGTGAGGTTCATTCATTGCATTCTGGGTATGCTGACCCCTGTGATTTCCCCAAATGTGGGAAACTCGCCTGCATTTTTTGTGGTAGTGGGGGACTGTGTTTGTGTTTTCCTCTGGTCAGCTCTGGTAAAAGTCAGATTTCTTTGTCTCATATATTCCTCTAGCCTTGTTCTTCTTTCGAGAGTTCCCTTGTGCTGCCTCAGTTGGATCTCCTTCACTTGACAGGGGGGTGCCCGAGCAGTGACCCTCCCCAGCTCTAGCCCAACTCCTACTTACCTGCCAGGTGAGATACTATGATCATGAAGGTGCTTCTCCCAGGGCAAGGCTCACCCATTGCACTCTGGGTGTGCTGCTCCTGCGATTTCCCCAAATGTGGGAAACTTGATTGCATAATTTGTGTTTCCCCTGGTCGGCTCTCGTATAATTCAGATCTCTTTGTCTCAGGTCTCTCTCCAGCCTAGTTTGCTGTCTGTTTCCACTTCTCTTTTCTGGAGCCACTGCCTTCTATGCCCTTGCGCACTATCCTGACTTCTCCCGTCTGCTTACTTTGTGCCTTCCAACACACAATGCGAACTACAGGTAGTGCTGCAGGGCCCACACCCTTTTAGTTGCCTTACAGAGCAGCTCTGGAGCTGTTACAGTGCCCAGCTGCTGCAAGAAATCAGCTTGAATGCTTCAGGGGCTGGGGCATAGCCAACATGAGCCCAACACCAAAGGAGGGTGGGGGTGTTTAATGCGAACTAGGGGTCATCCAAGCACCGCAAAAGGCCGCCATGCCCTGCATGCCCCTTTTCTCTTTTCATATGCAAATGAGGGTTCCAGCCAACTTTGGCCCACTGCTTGGATGACATCACCGTATGCAAATCCGTCTGCTGCAGACCTTCCCCCAGGAATGCTTGTACTAGTTGTTGCATATGGTTTGATATTTGATGGTGCTTCAGTATTAGGCAGCCTTCTGCCCTCCCATGTTCATCTGAAAAGATGTGGTCTCCCTGCAGTTGTTGTCCCCAGACGAGAGTTCCCTTGTGCTTCCTCAGTTGAATCTCCTTAACTTGACGGGGGAGGGGCCGAGCAGCCACCCTCCCCAGCCCTATCCCAACTCATACTTATTTTGCATATGAGATCTCTTGATCATGAAGATTGTTCTCACAGGGTGAAGTTCATCCATTATATTTTAAAATAGGAAGGTACAAATTACATATTTGAATTGCATCTATGTGCTGGATTCAAATGTCCCCCCCCCCTTCCTTTCTCAATTGTGCCCATCAGCAGCTATTCTAAGGTTGCTGCCAATGGGTGTGACACATTAATTTCTTCTGTGGGGTACACAGGACTCCACAAGGATTCACATTGGGGTGTAGAGTAGGATCTTGATCTGAGGCACCAACCGGCTCAAAGCTTTTGACTGTTCCCAAGATGCTCAGTGCATCCTCCTCTATAACTCCGCTTCCATGAACAGGGAGCTCAGTTTGTAGTTGGTGCCTTCAGTAGCAGGCCACTTAACAGGGGCCTGCCTCAGGCAGCCTATTCTTAGCTATTCATTTTGACAAGAAAAGAAGAACTTGTTTTATGAGAATCTACAAGGGCTGCAGCAGGCTAGGTCTAATAGACATCTTTACTGCAGCTTCATCACTCCCAGCGGCGCTGTATACTCCCGTGCCCTGGTTGCTGGGTCACTGCAGCGGAGGCTCCGGTTTCTTCCTAAGGTCAGTCACACACACACCGCCCTTCCGGATCACGAGGCCGCTGATGAAGGGGAGCGTGGCCGTAGGGGGTGGACCGTGTGCGCACTGGCGTGGACACTGATTACTGGGCAGCCGCTCCACTAGCCACCAGGTACAGTTAAGGAGCACAGGTCTGGGGGTTTTTCTCCTATATTAAACCAATTTTGTACTGCCCGCAGCGCATTGTGATAGGTAATAGGGCCTGATTCAGGTTGGATTGCAATCACAATAAGTGATCCAACTGCAAAAATTGCTAAGAGCATACGCATGTGCCTGCATTTTCTGCGGCACCCCGCAGAGAATGCGATCGCCTCTGCCTGTCAATCGGGGCAGGGGGGGAGAGGGGGGTCAGCAACACTCCATTTCCAAGTCAGGGATGGAGCGGTGCGGGGGCAAGGCTTCAAAATGGGGTCTGCAATGGAGGAGACACAGGGGGCGTGGTCACAGCGGCTGTATGACATCACATTCAGCCGCTGTGATCACAAAAATGGTGGCGGCTTCCTGCGCGCACATACAGTCTGCACCAGCAGGAGGCTACACCATTTTTTATGATCACGCTGAACTGCAGTGCGACTGCAATTACAGCATGGTCAAGAAGGGAGGCGTCATGCTGGGTGGCCATAAGAGATGAGCGGGTTCGGTTCCTCGGAATCCGAACCCGCCCGAACTTCACCCTTTTTTGCACGGGTCCGAGCAGACTCGGATCCTCCCGCCTTGCTCGGTTAACCCGAGCGCGCCCGAACGTCATCATCCCGCTGTCGGATTCTCACGAGACTTGGATTCTATATAAGGAGCCGCGCGTCGCCGCCATTTTCACACGTGCATTGAGATTGATAGGGAGAGGACGTGGCTGGCGTCCTCTCCGTTTAGATTAGAAGATAGAGACGAGTGACATTTGATTTACTACTAATTTGGGGAGCAGTTGAACTTGTCAGGAGTACTCAGTAGTGCAGAGTTTTGCTGATAGTGACCACCAGTTTTATTATTTATAATCCGTTCTCTGCCTGAAAAAAAACGATACACATACCATATCTGTGCTCAGCCTCAGTGTGCTGCATGATATATCATCTATGTATATCTGACTGTGCTGAGTGCTCACTGCTCACACAGCTTAATTGTGGGGGAGACTGGGGAGCAGTTATAGCAGGAGTACAGTGCACACTTTTGCTGCCAGTGTGACCACCAGTATATTGTCTGCCTGAAAAAGTTAAACACTCCTGTGGTGTTTTTTTTTTATTCTATAAACGCATTCTGCTGACAGTGTCCAGCAGGTCCGTCATACATATATTATATAAATATTTATCTGCAGTAGTGTTATATATTTTTTTTAATCTTTATCATCTCTATATTAGCAGACGCAGTACGGTAGTCCACGGCTGTGGCTATCTCTGTGTCGTCAGTGCTCGTCCATAATTGTATACCTACCTACCTGTGGTGGTTTTTTTTTTTCTATCTTCTTCATACTAGTAGTTTAGGAGTCTACTGACAGTGTCCACCAGGTCCATCATTATATTATATACCTACAGTAGTAATATATTTATTATATTATCTATACTAGCAGACGCAGTACGGTAGTCCACGGCTGTGGCTATCTCTGTGTCGTCAGTGCTCGTCCATAATTGTATACCTACCTACCTGTGGTGGGGTTTTTTTTTTATCTTCTTCATACTAGTAGTTTAGCAGTCTGCTGACAGTGTCCACCAGGTCCGTCATTATATTATATACCTACAGTAGTAATATATTTATTATATTATCTATACTAGCAGACGCAGTACGGTAGTCCACGGCTGTACCTACCTCTGTGTCGTCAGTGCTCGTCCATAATTGTATACCTACCTGTGGTGGGGTTTTTTTTTCTATCTTCTTCATACTAGTAGTTTAGGAGTCTGCTGACAGTGTCCACCAGGTCCGTCATTATATTATATACCTACAGTAGTAATATATTTAGTATATTATCTATACTAGCAGACGCAGTACGGTAGTTCACGGCTGTACCTACCTCTGTGTCGTCACTCGTCCATAATTGTATACCTAACTGTGGTGGGTTTTTTTTTCTATCTTCTTCATACTAGTAGTTTAGCAGTCTGCTGACAGTGTCCACCAGGTCCATCATTATATTATATATACCTACAGTAGTTATATATATTTTTTTTTATATCATTAATTATCATTTCTATACTAGCAGACGCAGTACGGTAGGCCACGGCTGTGGCTATCTCTGTGTCGTCAGTGCTCGTCCATAATTGTATACCTACCTACCTGTGGTGGAAGTTTTTTTCTATCTTCTTCATACTAGTAGTTTAGCAGTCTGCTGACAGTGTCCACCAGGTCCGTCATTATATTATATATACCTACAGTAGTTATATATATATTTTTTTATATCATTAATTATCATCTCTATACTAGCAGACGCAGTACGGTAGTCCACGGCTGTAGCTACCTCTGTGTCGTCAGTCACTCGTCATCCATAAGTATACTAGTATCCATCCATCTCCATTGTTTACCTGAGGTGCCTTTTAGTTGTGCCTATTAAAATATGGAGAACAAAAATGTTGAGGTTCCAAAAATAGGGAAAGATCAAGATCCACTTCCACCTCGTGCTGAAGCTGCTGCCACTAGTCATGGCCGAGACGATGAAATTCCATCAACGTCGTCTGCCAAGGCCGATGCCCAATGTCATAGTACAGAGCATGTAAAATCCAAAACACAAAAGATCAGTAAAAAAAGGACTCAAAAATCTAAATAAAAATCGTCGGAGGAGAAGCGTAAACTTGCCAATATGCCATTTACCACACGGAGTGGCAAGGAACGGCTGAGGCCCTGGCCTATGTTCATGGCTAGTGGTTCAGCTTCACATGAGGATGGAAGCACTCAGCCTCTCGCTAGAAAAATGAAAAGACTTAAGCTGGCAAAAGCACAGCAAAGAACTGTGCGTTCTTCAAAATCACAAATCCACAAGGAGAGTCCAATTGTGTCGGTTGCGATGCCTGACCTTCCCAACACTGGACGTGAAGAGCATGCACCTTCCACCATTTGCACGCCCCCTGCAAGTGCTGGAAGGAGCACCCGCAGTCCAGTTCCTGATAGTCAGATTGAAGATGTCAGTGTTGAAGTACACCAGGATGAGGAGGATATGGGTGTTGCTGGCGCTGGGGAGGAAATTGACAAGGAGGATTCTGATGGTGAGGTGGTTTGTTTAAGTCAGGCACCCGGCGAGACACCTGTTGTCCGTGGGAGGAATATGGCCATTGACATGCCTGGTGAAAATACCAAAAAAATCAGCTCTTCGGTGTGGAAGTATTTCAACAGAAATGCGGACAACAGGTGTCAAGCCGTGTGTTGCCTTTGTCAAGCTGTAATAAGTAGGGGTAAGGACGTTAACCACCTCGGAACATCCTCCCTTATACGTCACCTGCAGCGCATTCATCATAAGTCAGTGACAAGTTCAAAAACTTTGGGCGACAGCGGAAGCAGTCCACTGACCAGTAAATCCCTTCCTCTTGTAACCAAGCTCACGCAAACCACCCCACCAACTCCCTCAGTGTCAATTTCCTCCTTCCCCAGGAATGCCAATAGTCCTGCAGGCCATGTCACTGGCAATTCTGACGAGTTCTCTCCTGCCTGGGATTCCTCCGATGCATCCTTGAGTGTAACGCCTACTGCTGCTGGCGCTGCTGTTGTTGCTGCTGGGAGTCGATGGTCATCCCAGAGGGGAAGTCGTAAGACCACTTTTACTACTTCCACCAAGCAATTGACTGTCCAACAGTCCTTTGCAAGGAAGATGAAATATCACAGCAGTCATCCTGCTGCAAAGCGGATAACTGAGGCCTTGGCATCCTGGGCAGTGAGAAACGTGGTTCCGGTATCCATCATTACTTCAGAGCCAACTATAGACTTGATTGAGGTACTGTGTCCCCGGTACCAAATACCATCTAGGTTCCATTTCTCTAGGCAGGCGATACCGAAAATGTACACAGACCTCAGAAAAAGACTCACCAGTGTCCTAAAAAATGCAGTTGTACCCAATGTCCACTTAACCACGGACATGTGGACAAGTGGAGCAGGGCAGACTCAGGACTATATGACTGTGACAGCCCACTGGGTAGATGTATTGACTCCCGCCGCAAGAACAGCAGCGGCGGCACCAGTAGCAGCATCTCGCAAACGCCAACTCTTTCCTAGGCAGGCTACGCTTTGTATCACCGCTTTCCAGAATACGCACACAGCTGAAAACCTCTTACGGCAACTAAGGAAGATCATCACAGAATGGCTTACCCCAATTGGACTCTCCTGTGGATTTGTGGCATCGGACAACGCCAGCAATATTGTGCGTGCATTATATCTGGGCAAATTCCAGCACGTCCCATGTTTTGCACATACCTTGAATTTGGTGGTGCAGAATTATTTAAAAAACGACAGGGGCGTGCAAGAGATGCTGTCGGTGGCCACAAGAATTGCGGGACACTTTCGGCGTACAGGCACCACGTACAGAAGACTGGAGCAACACCAAAAACGCCTGAACCTGCCCTGCCATCATCTGAAGCAAGAAGTGGTAACGAGGTGGAATTCAACCCTCTATATGCTTCAGAGGATGGAGGAGCAGCAAAAGGCCATTCAAGCCTATACATCTGACCACGATATAGGAGGTGGAATGCACCTGTCTCAAGCGCAGTGGAGAATGATTTCAACGTTGTGCAAGGTTCTGCAACCTTTTGAACTTGCCACACGTGAAGTCAGTTCAGACACTGCCAGCCTGAGTCAGGTCATTCCCGTCATCAGGCTTTTGCAGAAGAAGCTGGAGACATTGAAGGAGGAGCTAAGACAGAGCGATTCCGCTAGGCATGTGGGACTTGTGGATGGAGCCCTTCATTCGCTTAACCAGGATTCACGGGTGGTCAATCTGTTGAAATCAGAGCACTACATTTTGGCCACCGTGCTCGATCCTAGATTTAAAACCTACGTTGTATCTCTCTTTCCGGCAGACACAAGTCTGCAGGGGTTCAAAGACCTGCTGGTGAGAAAATTATCAAGTCAAGCGGAACTTGATCGGTCAACAGCTCCTCCTTCACATTCTCCCGCAATTGGGGGTGCGAGGAAAAGGCTCAGAATTCCGAGCCCACCCGCTGGCGGTGATGCAGGGCAGTCTGGAGCGACTGCTGATGCTGACATCTGGTCCGGACTGAAGGACCTGCCAACGATTACGGACATGTCGTCTACTGTCACTGCATATGATTCTCTCACCATTGAAAGAATGGTGGAGGATTATATGAGTGACCGCATCCAAGTAGGCATGTCAGACAGTCCGTACGTATACTGGCAGGAAAAAGAGGCAATTTGGAGGCCCTTGCACAAACTGGCTTTATTCTACCTAAGTTGCCCTCCCACAAGTGTGTACTCCGAAAGAGTGTTTAGTGCCGCCGCTCACCTTGTCAGCAATCTGCGTACGAGGTTACTTCCAGAAAATGTGGAGAAGATGATGTTCATTAAAATGAATTATAATCAATTTCTCCGTGGAGACATTGACCAGCAGCAATTGCCTCCACAAAGTACACAGGAAGCTGAGATGGTGGATTCCAGTGGGGACGAATTGATAATCTGTGAGGAGGGGGATGTACACGGTGATGAATCGGAGGATGATGATGAGGTGGACATCTTGCCTCTATAGAGCCAGTTTGTGCAAGGAGAGATTAATTGCTTCTTTTTTGGTGGGGGTCCAAACCAACCCGTCATTTCAGTCACAGTCGTGTGGCAGACCCTGTCACTGAAATGATGGGTTGGTTAAAGTGTGCATGTCCTGTTTATACAACATAAGGGTGGGTGGGAGGGCCCAAGGCAATTCCACCTTGCACCTCTTTTTTCTTTTATTTTTCTTTGCGTCATGTGCTGTTTGGGGAGTGTTTTTTGGAAGGGCCATCCTGCGTGACACTGCAGTGCCACTCCTAGATGGGCCAGGTGTTTGTGTCGGCCACTTGGGTCGCTGAGCTTAGTCACACAGCTACCTCATTGCGCCTCTTTTTTTCTTTGCGTCATGTGCTGTTTGGGGAGTGTTTTTTGGAAGGGCCATCCTGCGTGACACTGCAGTGACACTCCTAGATGGGCCAGGTGTTTGTGTCGTCCACTTGGGTCGCTGAGCTTAGTCACACAGCTACCTCATTGCGCCTCTTTTTTTCTTTGCGTCATGTGCTGTTTGGGGAGTGTTTTTTGGAAGGGCCATCCTGCGTGACACTGCAGTGCCACTCCTAGATGGGCCAGGTGTTTGTGTCGGCCACTTGGGTCGCTGAGCTTAGTCACACAGCTACCTCATTGCGCCTCTTTTTTTCTTTGCGTCATGTGCTGTTTGGGGAGTGTTTTTGGAAGGGCCATCCTGCGTGACACTGCAGTGCCACTCCTAGATGGGCCAGGTGTTTGTGTCGGCCACTTGGGTCGCTGAGCTTAGTCACACAGCTACCTCATTGCACCTCTTTTTTTCTTTGCGTCATGTGCTGTTTGGGGAGTGTTTTTTGGAAGGGCCATCCTGCGTGACACTGCAGTGCCACTCCTAGATGGGCCAGGTGTTTGTGTCGGCCACTTGGGTCGCTGAGCTTAGTCACACAGCTACCTCATTGCGCCTCTTTTTTTCTTTGCGTCATGTGCTGTTTGGGGAGTGTTTTTTGGAAGGGCCATCATGCGTGACACTGCAGTGCCACTCCTAGATGGGCCAGGTGTTTGTGTCGGCCACTTGGGTCACTGAGCTTAGTCATCCAGCGACCTCGGTGCAAATTTTAGGACTAAAAATAATATTGTGAGGTGTGAGGTGTTAAGAATAGACTGAAAATGAGTGGAAATTATGGTTATTGAGGTTAATAATACTTTGGGATCAAAATGACTCCCAAATTCTATGATTTAAGCTGTTTTTTAGGGTTTTTTGAAAAAAACACCCGAATCCAAAACACACCCGAATCCGACAAAAAAAATTCGGTGAGGTTTAGCCAAAACGCGTTCGAACCCAAAACACGGCCGCGGAACCGAACCCAAAACCAAAACACAAAACCCGAAAAATTTCCGGTGCACATCTCTAGTGGCCATGCCATGTCATTGTGCAGGAGCCAGCACCGCTCACACACTAGTCTCCGGTGCAGCCCCCAACCCCCGGGACACCCGGAGCAACAAAATGTAGATTCAGGCCACCAGGCCACGCCCCTACCTATGAAACCATGCCTCCTTTTTACCATTGCGCTGCTTATCTGCGCGCACTGCATTACAATCTCCCTCGCCACCTCTCTGGGTGTCACCAGTGATAGTGACACCTCTGCCATGCTTGTAGCAGCTGGTCTTAAGATCTACGCCTCAAGCCCTGAGTGTTTGCCCTTGTGACTTGTTGATCATCATAGCAAAGCAGATGCTTACAGAAAACTGCAGGGGCTTAGATTGAAAATAAAAAAAATTGATGGGTATAAGGTAGAGAGGAGCGGGTTCGGTTCTCCGAGAACCGAATTCCCCACGAACTCCACGTGGTTTACACTGGTACGAGGCAGGCTCGGTTGTTCCCGCCTGACTCGGAAAACCTGAACAAGGGAAAATGTCATCATCCCGCTGTCGGATTCTTGCGAGATTCGGATTCCATATAAAGAGCTGCGCGTTGCCGCCATTTTTACTCGTGCATTGAAGAGAGAGCGGAGAGGACGTGGCTATGTTCTCTCAGTGGAAATCTCAATATCAGTGCTCAGTATCAGTGGATACTTATTGCTGCTCAGTAATACTAGTAGTGTGTCTCTCCTGCTCAGTGTCAGTTCTCAGTAGTATCCTCATCAGTGCTCAGTATCACTGCTCATTGTCTTGTGCTGCATTGTTGTGCTCAGCATACTACAGTACATTACTAATAGTCCAGTGCTGCATCTTGCTGCTCAGTGTCAGTTCTAGTATCCTCATCAGTGCTCACTATCACTGCTCATTGCATTGTGGTGTTCTGTATACTACAGTAACATAGTAATATAGTAACATATAGTAACATAGTTTTTGAGGTTGAATAGAGGCAAATTGCCCATCGTGTTCAACCTGTTTTAAGTTGTGATGATTCTACATACTTGCTGAATAATGTTTTATGACTAGTTAGCTACTACAACTCATGTTACCCCCGGATTAACCATGTTGATATTTTAAGTATTATAACCTTGGATAGCTTTTTCATTCAGAAATGTATCCATTCCTTTTTTAAATCCAATTACAGAGTCCGCCATTACCACCTTCCCTGGCAGGGAATTCCACATCCTGATTGCCCTAACAGTGAAGATCATAGTATCTCACCTGGCAGGTAAGTAGGAGTTGGGCCAGAGCTGTGGAGGATTGCTGCTCGGGCACCCCCTGTCAAGTGAAGGAGATCCAACTGAGGCAGCACAAGGGAACTCTCGAAAGAAGAACAAGGCTAGAGGAAGATCTGAGACAAAGAAATCTGACTTTTACCAGAGCTGACCAGAGGAAAGCACAAACACAGTCCCCCACTACCACAAATAATGCAGTCGAGTTTCCCACATTTGGGGAAATTACAGGGGTCAGCATACCCAGAATGCAATGAATGAACCTCACCCTGGGAGAACAATCTTCATGACCATGGTATCGCCTATGCAAAATAAGTATGATTTGGGATAGGGCTGGGGAGGGCCGCTGCTCAGGCACATCTCTGTCAAGTAAAGGAGATTCAACTGAGGCAGCACAAGGGAACTCTCATCTGGGGACAACAACTGCAGGGAGAACACATATTTTCAGATGAACATGGGAGGGCAGAAGGCTGCCTAATACTGAAGCACCCCCAAACAACAAACCAAATGCAACAACTAGTACAAGCATTCCTGGGGGAAGTTCTGCAGAAGACGGATTTGCATACGGTGATGTCATCCAAGCAGTGGGCCAAAGTTGTCTGGAACCCTCATCTGCATATGAAAAGAGAAAAGGGGTATGCAGGGCATGGCGGCCTTTTGCGGCGCTTGGATGACCCTTAGTTCGCATTAAACACCCCCACCCTCCTTCGGTGTGGGGCTCATGTTGACAATGCCCCAGCCCCTGAAGCATTCAAGCTGATTTCTTACAGCAGCTTGGCACTGTAACAGCTCCAGAGCTGCTCTGTAAGGCAAGTAAAAAGGGTGTGTAGTTTGCATTGTGCATTGGAAGGCACAAAGTAAGCAGACAGGAGGAGAAGTCAGGATAGTGCACAAGGGTATAAAAGGGAGGGGCTCAAGAAAAAAGAAGTGGAAACAGACAGCAAACTAGGCTGGAGAGAGACCTGAGACAAAGAGATCTGAATTATACGAGAGCCGACCAGGGGAAACACAAATTATGCAGTCAAGTTTCCCACATTTGGGGAAATCGCAGGGGCAGCACACCCAGAGTGCAATGGGTGAGCCTTGCCCTGGGAGAAGCACCTTCATGATCATAGTATCTCACCTGGCAGGTAAGTAGGAGTTGGGCTTGAGCTGGGGAGGGTCGCTGCTCGGGCACCCCCCTGTCAAGTGAAGGAGATCCAACTGAGGCAGCACAAGGAAACTCTCGAAAGAAGAACAAGGCTAGAGGAAGATCTGAAACAAAGAAATCTGACTTTTACCAGAGCTGACCAGAGGAAAACACAAACACAGTCCCCCACTACCACAAATAATGCAGTCGAGTTACCCACATTTGGGGAAATCACAGGGGTCAGCATACCCAGAATGCAATGAATGAACCTCACCCTGGGAGAATAATCTTCATGACCATGGTATCTCCTATGCAAAATAAGTATGATTTGGGATAGGGCTGGGGAGGGCCGCTGCTCAGGCACATCTCTGTCAAGTAAAGGAGATTCAACTGAGGCAGCACAAGGGAACTCTCATCTGGGGACAACAACTGCAGGGAGAACACATATTTTCAGATGAACATGGGAGGGCAGAAGGCTGCCTAATACTGAAGCACCCCCAAACAACAAACCAAATGCAACAACTAGTGCAAGCATTCCTGGGGGAAGGCCTGCCGCAGATGGATTTGCATATGGTGATGTCATCCAAGCAGTGGGTCAAAGTTGGCTACAACCTTCGTCTGCATATGAAAAGAGAAAAGGGGCGTGCAGGGCATGGCGGCCTTTTGCGGTGCTTGGATGACCCTTAGTTTGCATTAAACACCCCCACCCTCCTTCGGTGTGGGTCTCATGTTGGCCATGCCCCAGCCCCTGAAGCATTCAAGCTGATTTCTTGCAGCAGCATGGCACTGTAACAGCTCCAGAGCTGCTCTGTAAGGCAAGTAAAAGGGTGTGGGCCCTGCAGCACTACCTGTAGTTTGCATTGTGCATTGGAAGGCACAAAGTAAGCAGACAGGAGGAGAAGTCAGGATAGTGCACAAGGGTATAAAAGGGAGGGGCTCAAGAAAAAAGAAGTGGAAACAGACAGCAAACTAGGCTGTAGAGAGACCTGAGACAAAGAGATCTGAATTATACGAGAGCCGACCAGGGGAAACACAAATTCTGCAGTCAAGTTTCCCACATTTGGGGAAATCGCAGGGGCAGCACACCCAGAGTGCAATGGGTGAGCCTTGCCCTGGGAGAAGCACCTTCATGATCATAGTATCTCACCTGGCAGGTAAGTAGGAGTTGGGCTAGAGCTGTGGAGGGTCGCTGCTCGGGCACCCCCCTGTCAAGTGAAGGAGATCCAACTGAGGCAGCACAAGGGAACTCTCGAAAGAAGAACAAGGCTAGAGGAAGATCTGAGACAAAGAAATCTGACTTTTACCAGAGCTGACCAGAGGAAAACACAAACACAGTCCCCCCACTACAACAAATAATGCAGTCGAGTTACCCACATTTGGGGAAATCACAGGGGTCAGCATACCCAGAATGCAATGAATGAACCTCACCCTGGGAGAACAATCTTCATGACCATGGTATCTCCTATGCAAAATAAGTATGATTTGGGATAGGGCTGGGGAGGGCCGCTGCTCAGGCACATCTCTGTCAAGTAAAGGAGATTCCACTGAGGCAGCACAAGGGAACTCTCATCTGGGGACAACAACTGCAGGGAGAACACATATTTTCAGATGAACATGGGAGGGAAGAAGGCTGCCTAATACTGAAGCACCCCCAAACAACAAACCAAATGCAACAACTAGTGCAAGCATTCCTGGGGGAAGGCCTGCAGCAGATGGATTTGCATATGGTGATGTCATCCAAGCAGTGGGTCAAAGTTGGCTTCAACCCTCGTCTGCATATGAAAAGAGAAAAGGGGCGTGCAGGGCATGGCGGCCTTTTGCGGCGCTTGGATGACCCCTAGTTCGCATTAAACACCTCCACCCTCCTTCGGTGTGGGGCTCATGTTGGCTATGCCCCAGCCCCTGAAGCATACAAGCTGATTTCTTGCAGCAGCTGGGCACTGTAACAGCTCTAGAGCTGCTCTGTACGGCAAGTAAAAGGGTGTGGGCCCTGCAGCACTACCTGTAGTTTGCATTGTGCATTGGAAGGCACAAAGTAAGCAGACGGGAGAAGTCAGGATAGTGCGCAAGGGCATAGAAGGGAGCAGCTCAAGAAAAGAGAAGTGGAAACAGACAGCAAACTAGGCTGGAGAGAGACCTGAGACAAAGAGATCTGAATTATACGAGAGCCGACCAGGGGAAACACAAATTATGCAGTCAAGTTTCCCACATTTGCGGAAATCTGTCACCAGAAGAGCAATGCAAAATGTACAAGTGATATATTAAAATCATCTTCCATCTTGAATTTCAATGATGCATTGGGACAACAATTTTGTGAGAAACATCTTCACCCATAAAGAAAGATTTTCTTAATTCCTTATCTGTGTGCTGATTAGATATTACCTTGTTTTCACATTAAACAGACTTCCACATGAGAAAGCAGCAAGGATGCAGTAACGTTTATGTTTCCTGGTGTCAACCTGTATTATTTCAGTAGACATTGAAATGAGGATGCATCTTGCTGCCTTTCCAATGTAGCAAGTTTAATTCAGTAGTAGGTGAAAAAACATTCCTACAAAGGTGTTAATCAGAGACTTGGCTTTGTGGACACTTTTCAGAGAGCAAATTTGTTAGCATAAAAATAAAGTCAGAAAATGAAGAGCTGTTTAATCACTCAATTGGACTTTTCTGCCAGCATAATTTTTTTTTCTCTGCAACCCACTGCTAAATTGTGCTTCCTAGCTGTTTTTTATAAAATCACTTAATCAAATCTAACTCTGATTACATCAGAGAAGGCCAGGTACCCTACACCATAAGAGGGGGTTTGAAATTTTGACTTGTCTACTTAAAGATCACCAAAATCTGATCACAAGGTCAATTACATCCCTGGGTGGGATTGAACCACCAACCTTTTGGTTAATAGCCAAACATGCTAACCGATTGCACCACAGAGACACCTCGTAAAAATCCATTCTGACAAAGGCTAATAAGCATTCATCTAGAACGTTTCCTAGAAAAACTTTAAAAAGTCAATAATCTGGAGAGTTTTTGTAAGAAACACATTGCTACTTTCCCATGATGAGTGAGTGCTTCAGGATCTCTTGCACTTACATGAGCAGCAGAGTACTGCAACGGAAGCATGCTGGGCCCATAACCCAGAGGTAGGCAGATTGAAACTATCTTCTGCTATATGCATTGTTTTTTGTTAATTAAAGTAATCCAAAACTGGGATTGATATTTTGGCTCTTTTATTTTTACTTAAAGTACAATAACTTTTACCATTTTAATTTGTTTTAATAGTATATTGACAGTATTGTTTTCTTTCAAAAATCCACTTAATTTTCTTTACCCTATTATTAAAATGGTAATTGACAAAAACAAACTACATTGTCACCAGAAGAGCAGTACAAAATGTACAAGTGATATATTAAAATCATCATTCCAGCTTGAATTTCAATGATGCTTTGGTGCAACAATTTTGTGAGAAACATCTTCACCCATAAAGAAAGATTTTCTTAATTCCTTACCTGTGTGCTGATTAGATATCACCTTGTTTTCACATTAAACAGACTTCCCCATGAGGAAGCAGCAAGGATGCAGTGACGTTTATGTTTCCTGGTGTCAACCTGTATTATTTCAGTAGACATTGAAATGAGGATGCATCTTGCTGCCTTTCCAATGAAGCAAGTTTAATTCAGTAATAGGTGAAAAACCATTCCTACAAAGGTGTTAATCAGAGACTTTACTTTGTGGACACTTTTCAGAGAGCAAATTTGTTAGCATAAACATAAAATCAGAAAATGAAGAGCTGTTTAATCACTCAATTGGACTTTTCTGCCAGCATAGTTTTTTTTCTCTGCAACCCACTGCTAAATTGTGCTTCCTAGCTGTTTTTTATAAAATCACTTAATCAAATCTAACTCTGATTACATCAGAGAAGGCCAGGTACCCTACACCATAAAAGGGAGTTTGACATTTTGACTTGTCTACTTAAAGATTACCAAAATCTAATCACAAGGTCAATTACATCCATGGGTGGGATTGAACCACCAACCTTTTGGTTAATAGCCAAACATGCTAACCGATTGCACCACAGAGACACCTCGTAAAAGTATATACTGACAAAGGCTAATAAGCATTCATCTAGAACGTTTCCTAGAAAAACTTTAAAAAGTCAATAATCTGGAGAGTTTTTGTAAGAAACACATTGGTACTTTCCCATGATGAGTGAGTGCTTCAGGATCTCTTGCACTTACATGAGCAGCAGAGTACTGCAACGGAAGCATGCTGGGCCCATAACCCAGAGGTAGGCAGATTGAAACTATCCTCTGCTATATGCATTGTTTTTTGTTAATTAAAGTAATCCAAAACTGGGATTGATATTTTGGCTCTTTTATTTTTACTTAAAGTACAATAACTTTTACCATTTTAATTTGTTTTAATAGTATATTGACAGTATTGTTTTCTTTCAAAAATCCACTTAATTTTCTTTACCCTATTATTAAAATGGTAATTGACAAAAACAAACTACATTGTCACCAGAAGAGCAGTACAAAATGTACAAGTGATATATTAAAATCATCTTTCCAGCTTGAATTTCAATGATGCTTTGGTGCAACAATTTTGTGAGAAACATCTTCACCCATACCCAAGACTTACTAGGCTGAATATGTATACACTAGAAAAGAGGTGCCTAAGAGGAGATATTATTAATATCTTCAAATATGTAAAGATACATAACAAAGAGTTATCAGAGGAATTATTTATTAAAAGAACACGTGGTCACTCGCTGCGACTGGAGGAAATTCAGAATGCAATGGAGGAAAGGGTTCTTCACTGTTAGGGCAATCAGGATGGGGAATTCTCTGCCAGGGAAGGTGGTAATGGCGGACTCTGTAATTGGATTTAAAAAAGGAATGGATACATTTCTGAATGAAAAAGCTATCCAAGGTTATAATACTTAAAATATCAACATGGTTAATCCGGGGGTAACATGAGTTATAGTAGTTAACTAGTCATAAAACATTATTCAGCAAGTATGTAGAATCATCACAACTTAAAACAGGTTGAACACGATGGGCAATTTGCCTCTATTCAACCTCAAAAACTATGTTACTATATGTTACTATATTACTGTAGTATACAGAACACCACAATGCAATGAGCAGTGATAGTGAGCACTGATGAGGATACTAGAACTGACACTGAGCAGCAAGATGCAGCACTGGACTATTAGTAATGTACTGTAGTATGCTGAGCACCACAATGCAGCACAAGACAATGAGCAGTGATACTGAGCACTGATGAGGATACTACTGAGAACTGACACTGAGCAGGAGAGACACACTACTAGTATTACTGAGCAGCAATAAGTAACCACTGATACTGAGCACTGATATTGAGATTTCCACTGAGAGAACATAGCCACGTCCTCTCCGCTCTCTCTTCAATGCACGAGTAAAAATGGCGGCAACGCGCAGCTCTATATATAATATCCGAATCTCGCGAGAATCCGACAGCGGGATGATGACATTTTCCCTTGTTCAGGTTTTCCGAGTCAGGCGGGAACAACCGAGCCTGCCTCAGACCAGTGTAAACCACGTGGAGTTCGTGGGGAATTCGGTTCTCGGAGAACCGAACCCGCTCCTCTCTACCTTATACCCATCAATTTTTTTTATTTTCAATCTAAGCCCCTGCAGTTTTCTGTAAGCATCTGCTTCGCTATGATGATCAACAAGTCACAAGGGCAAACACTCAGGGCTTGAGGCATAGATCTTTGGACCAGCTGCTACAAGCATGGCAGAGGTGTCACTATCACTGGTGACACCCAGAGAGGTGGCGAGGGAGATTGTAATGCAGTGCGTGCAAATAAGCAGCGCAATGGTAAAAAGGAGGCATGATTTCATAGGTAGGGGCGTGGCCTGGTGGCCTGAATCTACATTTTGTTGCTCCGGGTGTCCCGGGGGTTGGGGGCTGCACCCAGGGACTAGTGTGTAAGCGGTGCTGGCTCCTGCACAGTGACAGGGCATGGCCACCCAGTATGACACCTCCCTTCTTGACCATGCTGTAATTGCAGTCGCACTGCAGTTCAGCGTGATCATAAACAATGGTGTAGCCTCCTGCTGGTGCAGACTGTATGTGCGCGCAGGAAGCCGCCACCATTTTTGTGATCACAGCGGCTGAATGTGATGTCATACAGCCGCTGTGACCACGCCCCCTGTGTCTCCTCCATTGCAGACCCCATTTTGAAGCCTTGCCCCCGCACTGCTCCATCCCTGACTTGGAAATGGAGTGTTGCTGACCCCACTCTCCCCCCCTGCCCCGATTGACAGGCAGAGGCGATCGCATGCAGGCACATGCGTATGCTCTTAGCAATTTTTGCAGTTGGATTGCTTATTGTGATTGCAATCCAACCTGAATCAGGCCCTATTACCTATCACATAGCGCTGCGGGCAGTACAAAATTGGGTTAATATAGGAGAAAAACCCCCAGACCTGTGCTCCTTAACTGTACCTGGTGGCTAGTGGAGCGGCTGCCCAGTAATCAGTGTCCACCCCAGTGCGCACACGGCCCACCCCCTACGGCCACGCTCCCCTTAATCAGCGGCCTCGTGATCCGGAAGGGCGGTGTGTGTGTGACTGACCTTAGGAAGAAACCGGAGCCTCCGCTGCAGTGACCCAGCAACCAGGGCACGGGAGTATACAGCGCCGCTGGGAGTGATGAAGCTGCAGTAAAGATGTCTATTAGACCTAGCCTGCTGCAGCCCTTGTAGATTCTCATAAAACAAGTTCTTCTTTTCTTGTCAAAATTAATAGCTAAGAATAGGCTGCCTGAGGCAGGCCCCTGTTAAGTGGCCTGCTACTGAAGGCACCAACTACAAACTGAGCTCCCTGTTCATGGAAGCGGGGTTATAGAGGAGGATGCGCTGAGCATCTTGGGAACAGTCAAAAGCTTTGAGCCGGTTGGTGCCTCAGATCAAGATCCTACTCTACACCCCAATGTGAATCCTTGTGGAGTCCAGTGTACCCCACAGAAGAAATTAATGTGTCACACCCATTGGCAGCAACCTTAGAATAGCTGCTGACGGGCACAATTGAGAAAGGAAGGGGGGGGGGGCATTTGAATCCAGCACATAGATGCAATTCAAATATGTAATTTGTACCTTCCTATTTTAAAATATAATGGATGAACCTCACCCTGTGAGAACAATCTTCATGATCAAGAGATCTAATATGTAAAATAAGTATGAGTTGGGATAGGGCTGGGGAGGGTGGCAGCTCGGGCAGCCCCTCCCCCGTCAAGTTAAGGAGATTCAACTGAGGAAGCACAAGGGAACTCTCGTCTGGGGACAACAACTGCAGGGAGACCACATCTTTTCAGATGAACATGGGAGGGCGGAAGGCTGCCTAATACTGAAGCACCATCAAATATCAAACCATATGCAACAACTAGTACAAGCATTCCTGGGGGAAGGTCTGCAGCAGACGGATTTGCATACGGTGATGTCATCCAAGCAGTGGGCCAAAGTTGGCTGGAACCCTCATCTGCATATAAAAAGAGAAAAGGGGCATGCAGGGCATGGCGGCCTTTTGCAGTGCTTGGATGACCCCTAGTTCGCATTAAACACCCCCACCCTCCTTTGGTGTGGGGCTCATGTTGGCCATGCCCCATCCCCTGAAGCATTCATGCTGATTTCTTGCAGCAGCTGGGCACTGTAACAGCTCCAGAGCTGCTCTGTAAGGCAAGTAAAAGGGTGTGGGCCCTGCAGCACCACCTGTAGTTCGCATTGTGCGTTGGAAGGCACAATACGGGAGGAGAAGTCAGGATAGTACACAAGGGCATCCTTTTCTCTTAGTCCGTAAAGGATGCTGGGGTCACATTAAGAACCATGGGGTATTGATGGGATCCGCAAGAGACATGGGCACTTTAAGACTTTCAAAGGGTGTGAACTGGCTCCTCCCTCTATGCCCCTCCTCCAGACTCCAGTTATAGGAACTGTGCCCAGGGAGACGGACATTTCGAGGAAATGATTTATTGTTAAACTAAGGTGAGCATCTTACCAGCTCACACCTTAAGCATGCCGCAGAACGTGGCAGAACGTGGCATTCAACAGAACACAAGCCAACGGCATGAACAATTGCAGCAAGAAGGCCAGGTACCCTACACCATAACAGGGGTTTTCGAAATTTTGACTTGTCTACTTAAAGATCACCAAAATCTGATAACAAGGTCAATTACATCCCTGGGTGGGATTGAACCACAAACCTTTTGGTTAATAGCCGTACACACTAACTGATTGCGCCAGAGCGACACTTTGCAAAAGTACATACTGACAAAGGCTAATAAGCATTCTCATGCTGCTTTCTCATGTGGAAGTCTGTTTAATGTGAAAACAAGGTGATATCTAATTAGCACACAGGTAAGGAATTAAGAAAATCTTTATTTAAGGGTGAAGATGTTTCTCACAAAATTTTTGCCCCAATGCATCATTGAAATTCAAGCTGGAAAGATGATTTTAATATATCACTTGTACATTTTGTATTGCTCTTCTGGTGACAATGTAGTTTGTTTTTGTCAATTACCATTTTAATAATAGGGTAAAGAAAATTAAGTGGATTTTTGAAAGAAAACAATACTGTCAATATACTATTAAAACAAATTAAAATGGTACAAGTTATTGTACTTTAAGTAAAAATAAAAGCTAAAATATCAATCCCAGTTTTGGATTACTTTAAATGGACTGCAGATCTCTCTTGGCCTGGACCTATGGGGGTCAAATGCAGGACATTGCATGTCAGCCATGTTGTCACATCTCGGCTGAAAGAATACAAAATTATATATATACAGTCACTTGAAAACATTATTGGTGATTATTCCTGCAGGTAATCACCACACCTTAGATCACATATAATTTGTGATCCTCCTTTCTCTATTCAAACGTGACAGCAAGGCTCACCCATTGCACTCTGGGTGTGCTGCTCCTGCGATTTCCCCAAATGTGGGAAACTTGACTGCATAATTTGTGTTTCCCCTGGTCGGCTCTCGTATAATTCAGATCTCTTTGTCTCAGGTCTCTCTCCAGCCTAGTTTGCTGTCTGTTTCCACTTCTCTTTTCTTGAGCTGCTCCCTTCTATGCCCTTGCGCACTATCCTGACTTCTCCCGTCTGCTTACTTTGTGCCTTCCAATGCACAATGCAAACTACAGGTAGTGCTGCAGGGCCCACACCCTTTTACTTGCCGTACAGAGCAGCTCTGGAGCTGTTACAGAGCCCAGCTGCTGCAAGAAATCAGCTTGAATGCTTCAGGGGCTGAGGCATAGCCAACATGAGCCCCACACCGAAGGAGGGTGGAGGTGTTTAATGCGGACTAGGGGTCATCCAAGCGCCGCAAAAGGCCGCCATGCCCTGCACGCCCCTTTTCTCTTTTCACATGCAGACGAGGGTTGAAGCCAACTTTGACCCACTGCTTGGATGACATCACCATATGCAAATCCATCTGCTGCAGGCCTTCCCCCAGGAATGCTTGCACTAGTTGTTGCATTTGGTTTGTTGTTTGGGGTTGCTTCAGTATTAGGCAGCCTTCTGCCCTCCCATGTTCATCTGAAAATATGTGTTCTCCCTGCAGTTGTTGTCCCCAGATGAGAGTTCCCTTGTGCTGCCTCAGTTGAATCTCCTTTACTTGACAGAGATGTGCCTGAGCAGCGGCCCTCCCCAGCCCTATCCCAAATCATACTTATTTTGCATAGGCGATACCATGGTCATGAAGATTGTTTTCCCAGGGTGAGGTTCATTCATTGCATTCTGGGTATGCTGACCCCTGTGATTTCCCCAAATGTGGGAAACTCGACTGCATTATTTGTGGTAGTGGGGGACTGTGTTTGTGCTTTCCTCTGGTCAGCTTTGGTAAAAGTCAGATTTCTTTGTCTCAGATCTTCCTCTAGCCTTGTTCTTCTTTCGAGAGTTCCCTTGTGCTGCCTCAGTTGGATCTCCTTCACTTGACAGGGGGGTACCCGAGCAGCGACCCTCCCCAGCTCTAGCCCAAATCCTACTTACCTGCCAGGTGAGATACTATGATCATGAAGGTGCTTCTCCCAGGGCAAGGCTCACCCATTGCACTCTGGGTGTGCTGCTCCTGCGATTTCCCCAAATGTGGGAAACTTGACTGCATAATTTGTGTTTCCCCTGGTCGGCTCTCGTATAGTTCAGATCTCTTTGTCTCAGGTCTCTCTCCAGCCTAGTTTGCTGTCTGTTTCCACTTCTCTTTTTTTGAGCTGCTCCCTTCTATGCCCTTGCGCACTATCCTGACTTCTCCCGTCTGCTTACTTTGTGCCTTCCAATGCACAATGCAAACTACAGGTAGTGCTGCAGGGCCCACACCCTTTTACTTGCCGTACAGAGCAGCTCTAGAGCTGTTTCAGTGCCCAGCTGCTGCAAGAAATCAGCTTGTATGCTTCAGGGGCTGGGGCATAGCCAACATGAGCCCCACACCGAAGGAGGGTGGAGGTGTTTAATGCGAACTAGGGGTCATCCAAGCGCCGCAAAAGGCCGCCATGCCCTGCACGCCGCTTTTCTCTTTTCATATGCAGACGAGGGTTGAAGCCAACTTTGACCCACTGCTTGGATGACATCACCATATGCAAATCCATCTGCTGCAGGCCTTCCCCCAGGAATGCTTGCACTAGTTGTTGCATTTGGTTTGTTGTTTGGGGGTGCTTCAGTATTAGGCAGCCTTCTTCCCTCCCATGTTCATCTGAAAATATGTGTTCTCCCTGCAGTTGTTGTCCCCAGATGAGAGTTCCCTTGTGCTGCCTCAGTTGAATCTCCTTTACTTGACAGAGATGTGCCTGAGCAGCGGCCCTCCCCAGCCCTATCCCAAATCATACTTATTTTGCATAGGAGATACCATGGTCATGAAGATTGTTCTCCCAGGGTGAGGTTCATTCATTGCATTCTGGGTATGCTGACCCCTGTGATTTCCCCAAATGTGGGTAACTCGACTGCATTATTTGTTGTAGTGGGGGACTGTGTTTGTGTTTTCCTCTGGTCAGCTCTGGTAAAAGTCAGATTTCTTTGTCTCAGATCTTCCTCTAGCCTTGTTCTTCTTTCGAGAGTTCCCTTGTGCTGCCTCAGTTGGATCTCCTTCACTTGACAGGGGGGTGCCCGAGCAGCGACCCTCCCCAGCTCTAGCCCAACTCCTACTTACCTGCCAGGTGAGATACTATGATCATGAAGGTGCTTCTCCCAGGGCAAGGCTCACCCATTGCACTCTGGGTGTGCTGCCCCTGCGATTTCCCCAAATGTGGGAAACTTGACTGCAGAATTTGTGTTTCCCCTGGTCGGCTCTCGTATAATTCAGATCTCTTTGTCTCAGGTCTCTCTACAGCCTAGTTTGCTGTCTGTTTCCACTTCTTTTTTCTTGAGCCCCTCCCTTTTATACCCTTGTGCACTATCCTGACTTCTCCTCCTGTCTGCTTACTTTGTGCCTTCCAATGCACAATGCAAACTACAGGTAGTGCTGCAGGGCCCACACCCTTTTACTTGCCTTACAGAGCAGCTCTGGAGCTGTTACAGTGCCAAGCTGCTGCAAGAAATCAGCTTGAATGCTTCAGGGGCTGGGGCATGGCCAACATGAGACCCACACCGAAGGAGGGTGGGGGTGTTTAATGCAAACTAAGGGTCATCCAAGCACCGCAAAAGGCCGCCATGCCCTGCACGCCCCTTTTCTCTTTTCATATGCAGACGAAGGTTGAAGCCAACTTTGACCCACTGCTTGGATGACATCACCATATGCAAATCAATCTGCGGCAGGCCTTCCCCCAGGAATGCTTGCACTAGTTGTTGCATTTGGTTTGTTGTTTGGGGGTGCTTCAGTATTAGGCAGCCTTCTGCCCTCCCATGTTCATCTGAAAATATGTGTTCTCCCTGCAGTTGTTGTCCCAGATGAGAGTTCCCTTGTGCTGCCTCAGTTGAATCTCCTTTACTTGACAGAGATGTGCCTGAGCAGCGGCCCTCCCCAGCCCTATCCCAAATCATACTTATTTTGCATAGGAGATACCATGGTCATGAAGATTATTCTCCCAGGGTGAGGTTCATTCATTGCATTCTGGGTATGCTGACCCCTGTGATTTCCCCAAATGTGGGTAACTCGACTGCATTATTTGTGGTAGTGGGGGACTGTGTTTGTGTTTTCCTCTGGTCAGCTCTGGTAAAAGTCAGATTTCTTTGTTTCAGATCTTCCTCTAGCCTTGTTCTTCTTTCGAGAGTTCCCTTGTGCTGCCTCAGTTGGATCTCCTTCACTTGACAGGGGGGTGCCCGAGCAGCGACCCTCCCCAGCTCAAGCCCAACTCCTACTTACCTGCCAGGTGAGATACTATGATCATGAAGGTGCTTCTCCCAGGGCAAGGCTCACCCATTGCACTCTGGGTGTGCTGCCCCTGCGATTTCCCCAAATGTGGGAAACTTGACTGCAGAATTTGTGTTTCCCCTGGTCGGCTCTCGTATAATTCAGATCTCTTTGTCTCAGGTCTCTCTCCAGCCTAGTTTGCTGTCTGTTTCCACTTCTTTTTTCTTGAGCCCCTCCCTTTTATACCCTTGTGCACTATCCTGACTTCTCCTCCTGTCTGCTTACTTTGTGCCTTCCAATGCACAATGCAAACTACACACCCTTTTACTTGCCTTACAGAGCAGCTCTGGAGCTGTTACAGTGCCAAGCTGCTGTAAGAAATCAGCTTGAATGCTTCAGGGGCTGGGGCATTGGCAACATGAGCCCCACACCGAAGGAGGGTGGGGGTGTTTAATGCGAACTAAGGGTCATCCAAGCGCCGCAAAAGGCCGCCATGCCCTGCATACCCCTTTTCTCTTTTCATATGCAGATGAGGGTTCCAGCCAACTTTGGCCCACTGCTTGGATGACATCACCGTATGCAAATCCGTCTTCTGCAGAACTTCCCCCAGGAATGCTTGTACTAGTTGTTGCATTTGGTTTGTTGTTTGGGGGTGCTTCAGTATTAGGCAGCCTTCTGCCCTCCCATGTTCATCTGAAAATATGTGTTCTCCCTGCAGTTGTTGTCCCCAGATGAGAGTTCCCTTGTGCTGCCTCAGTTGAATCTCCTTTACTTGACAGAGATGTGCCTGAGCAGCGGCCCTCCCCAGCCCTATCCCAAATCATACTTATTTTGCATAGGCGATACCATGGTCATGAAGATTGTTCTCCCAGGGTGAGGTTCATTCATTGCATTCTGGGTATGCTGACCCCTGTGATTTCCCCAAATGTGGGAAACTCGACTGCATTATTTGTGGTAGTGGGGGACTGTGTTTGTGCTTTCCTCTGGTCAGCTCTGGTAAAAGTCAGATTTCTTTGTCTCAGATCTTCCTCTAGCCTTGTTCTTCTTTCGAGAGTTCCCTTGTGCTGCCTCAGTTGGATCTCCTTCACTTGACAGGGGGTGCCCGAGCAGCAATCCTCCACAGCTCTGGCCCAACTCCTACTTACCTGCCAGGTGAGATACTATGATCTTCACTGTTAGGGCAATCAGGATGTGGAATTCCCTGCCAGGGAAGGTGGTAATGGCGGACTCTGTAATTGGATTTAAAAAAGGAATGGATAAATTTCTGAATGAAAAAGCTATCCAAGGTTATAATACTTAAAATATCAACATGGTTAATCCGGGGGTAACATGAGTTGTAGTAGCTAAGTAGTCATATAACATTATTCAGCAAGTATGTAGAATCATCACAACTTAAAACAGGTTGAACACGATGGGCAATTTGCCTCTATTCAACCTCAAAAACTATGTTACTATATGTTACTATATTACTATGTTACTGTAGTATACAGAACACCACAATGCAATGAGCAGGGATAGTGAGCACTGATGAGGATACTAGAACTGACACTGAGCAGCAAGATGCAGCACTGGACTATTAGTAATGTACTGTAGTATGCTGAGCACAACAATGCAGCACAAGACAATGAGCAGTGATACTGAGCACTGATGAGGATACTACTGAGAACTGACACTGAGCAGGAGAGACACACTACTAGTATTACTGAGCAGCAATAAGTATCCACTGATACTGAGCACTGATATTGAGATTTCCACTGAGAGAACATAGCCACGTCCTCTCCGCTCTCTCTTCAATGCACGAGTAAAAATGGCGGCAACGCGCAGCTCTTTATATGGAATCCGAATCTCGCGAGAATCCGACAGCGGGATGATGACATTTTCCCTTGTTCAGGTTTTCCGAGTCAGGCGGGAACAACCGAGCCTGCCTCGTACCAGTGTAAACCACGTGGAGTTCGTGGGGAATTCGGTTCTCGGAGAACCGAACCCGCTCCTCTCTACCTTATACCCATCAATTTTTTTTATTTTCAATCTAAGCCCCTGCAGTTTTCTGTAAGCATCTGCTTTGCTATGATGATCAACAAGTCACAAGGGCAAACACTCAGGGCTTGAGGCGTAGATCTTAGGACCAGCTGCTACAAGCATGGCAGAGGTGTCACTATCACTGGTGACACCCAGAGAGGTGGCGAGGGAGATTGTAATGCAGTGCGCGCAGATAAGCAGCGCAATGGTAAAAAGGAGGCATGGTTTCATAGGTAGGGGCGTTGCCTGGTGGCCTGAATCTACATTTTGTTGCTCCGGGTGTCCCGGGGGTTGGGGGCTGCACCGGGGACTAGTGTGTGAGCGGTGCTGGCTCCTGCACAGTGACATGGCATGGCCACTAGAGATGTGCACCGGAAATTTTTCGGGTTTTGTGTTTTGGTTTTGGGTTCGGTTCCGCGGCCGTGTTTTGGGTTCGAACGCGTTTTGGCTAAACCTCACCGAATTTTTTTTGTCGGATTCGGGTGTGTTTTGGATTCGGGTGTTTTTTTCAAAAAACCCTAAAAAACAGCTTAAATCATAGAATTTGGGAGTCATTTTGATCCCAAAGTATTATTAACCTCAATAACCATAATTTCAACTCATTTTCAGTCTATTCTTAACACCTCACACCTCACAATATTATTTTTAGTCCTAAAATTTGCACCGAGGTCGCTGGATGACTAAGCTCAGTGACCCAAGTGGCCGACACAAACACCTGGCCCATCTAGGAGTGGCACTGCAGTGTCACGCATGATGGCCCTTCCAAAAAACACTCCCCAAACAGCACATGACGCAAAGAAAAAAAGAGGCGCAATGAGGTAGCTGTGTGACTAAGCTCAGCGACCCAAGTGGCCGACACAAACACCTGGCCCATCTAGGAGTGGCACTGCAGTGTCACGCAGGATGGCCCTTCCAAAAAACACTCCCCAAACAGCACATGACGCAAAGAAAAAAAGAGGCGCAATGAGGTAGCTGTGTGACTAAGCTCAGCGACCCAAGTGGCCGACACAAACACCTGGCCCATCTAGGAGTGGCACTGCAGTGTCACGCAGGATGGCCCTTCCAAAAACACTCCCCAAACAGCACATGACGCAAAGAAAAAAAGAGGCGCAATGAGGTAGCTGTGTGACTAAGCTCAGCGACCCAAGTGGCCGACACAAACACCTGGCCCATCTAGGAGTGGCACTGCAGTGTCACGCAGGATGGCCCTTCCAAAAAACACTCCCCAAACAGCACATGACGCAAAGAAAAAAAGAGGCGCAATGAGGTAGCTGTGTGACTAAGCTCAGCGACCCAAGTGGACGACACAAACACCTGGCCCATCTAGGAGTGTCACTGCAGTGTCACGCAGGATTGCCCTTCCAAAAAACACTCCCCAAACAGCACATGACGCAAAGAAAAAAAGAGGCGCAATGAGGTAGCTGTGTGACTAAGCTCAGCGACCCAAGTGGCCGACACAAACACCTGGCCCATCTAGGAGTGGCACTGCAGTGTCACGCAGGATGGCCCTTCCAAAAAACACTCCCCAAACAGCACATGACGCAAAGAAAAATAAAAGAAAAAAGAGGTGCAAGGTGGAATTGCCTTGGGCCCTCCCACCCACCCTTATGTTGTATAAACAGGACATGCACACTTTAACCAACCCATCATTTCAGTGACAGGGTCTGCCACACGACTGTGACTGAAATGACGGGTTGGTTTGGACCCCCACCAAAAAAGAAGCAATTAATCTCTCCTTGCACAAACTGGCTCTATAGAGGCAAGATGTCCACCTCATCATCATCCTTCGATTCATCACCGTGTACATCCCCCTCCTCACAGATTATCAATTCGTCCCCACTGGAATCCACCATCTCAGCTCCCTGTGTACTTTGTGGAGGCAATTGCTGCTGGTCAATGTCTCCACGGAGAAATTGATTATAATTCATTTTAATGAACATCATCTTCTCCACATTTTCTGGAAGTAACCTCGTACGCCGATTGCTGACAAGGTGAGCGGCGGCACTAAACACTCTTTCGGAGTACACACTTGTGGGAGGGCAACTTAGGTAGAATAAAGCCAGTTTGTGCAAGGGCCTCCAAATTGCCTCTTTTTCCTGCCAGTATACGTACGGACTGTCTGACGTGCCTACTTGGATGCGGTCACTCATATAATCCTCCACCATTCTTTCAATGGTGAGAGAATCATATGCAGTGACAGTAGACGACATGTCCGTAATCGTTGGCAGGTCCTTCAGTCCGGACCAGATGTCAGCATCAGCAGTCGCTCCAGACTGCCCTGCATCACCGCCAGCGGGTGGGCTCGGAATTCTGAGCCTTTTCCTCGCACCCCCAATTGCGGGAGAATGTGAAGGAGGAGCTGTTGACCGATCAAGTTCCGCTTGACTTGATAATTTTCTCACCAGCAGGTCTTTGAACCCCTGCAGACTTGTGTCTGCCGGAAAGAGAGATACAACGTAGGTTTTAAATCTAGGATCGAGCACGGTGGCCAAAATGTAGTGCTCTGATTTCAACAGATTGACCACCCGTGAATCCTGGTTAAGCGAATGAAGGGCTCCATCCACAAGTCCCACATGCCTAGCGGAATCGCTCTGTCTTAGCTCCTCCTTCAATGTCTCCAGCTTCTTCTGCAAAAGCCTGATGACGGGAATGACCTGACTCAGGCTGGCAGTGTCTGAACTGACTTCACGTGTGGCAAGTTCAAAAGGTTGCAGAACCTTGCACAACGTTGAAATCATTCTCCACTGCGCTTGAGACAGGTGCATTCCACCTCCTATATCGTGGTCAGATGTATAGGCTTGAATGGCCTTTTGCTGCTCCTCCATCCTCTGAAGCATATAGAGGGTTGAATTCCACCTCGTTACCACTTCTTGCTTCAGATGATGGCAGGGCAGGTTCAGGCGTTTTTGGTGTTGCTCCAGTCTTCTGTACGTGGTGCCTGTACGCCGAAAGTGTCCCGCAATTCTTGTGGCCACCGACAGCATCTCTTGCACGCCCCTGTCGTTTTTTAAATAATTCTGCACCACCAAATTCAAGGTATGTGCAAAACATGGGACGTGCTGGAATTTGCCCAGATATAATGCACGCACAATATTGCTGGTGTTGTCCGATGCCACAAATCCACAGGAGAGTCCAATTGGGGTAAGCCATTCTGTGATGATCTTCCTCAGTTGCCGTAAGAGGTTTTCAGCTGTGTGCGTATTCTGGAAAGCGGTGATACAAAGCGTAGCCTGCCTAGGAAAGAGTTGGCGTTTGCGAGATGCTGCTACTGGTGCCGCCGCTGTTGTTCTTGCGGCGGGAGTCAATACATCTACCCAGTGGGCTGTCACAGTCATATAGTCCTGAGTCTGCCCTACTCCACTTGTCCACATGTCCGTGGTTAAGTGGACATTGGGTACAACTGCATTTTTTAGGACACTGGTGAGTCTTTTTCTGAGGTCTGTGTACATTTTCGGTATCGCCTGCCTAGAGAAATGGAACCTAGATGGTATTTGGTACCGGGGACACAGTACCTCAATCAAGTCTATAGTTGGCTCTGAAGTAATGATGGATACCGGAACCACGTTTCTCACTGCCCAGGATGCCAAGGCCTCAGTTATCCGCTTTGCAGCAGGATGACTGCTGTGATATTTCATCTTCCTTGCAAAGGACTGTTGGACAGTCAATTGCTTGGTGGAAGTAGTAAAAGTGGTCTTACGACTTCCCCTCTGGGATGACCATCGACTCCCAGCAGCAACAACAGCAGCGCCAGCAGCAGTAGGCGTTACACTCAAGGATGCATCGGAGGAATCCCAGGCAGGAGAGAACTCGTCAGAATTGCCAGTGACATGGCCTGCAGGACTATTGGCATTCCTGGGGAAGGAGGAAATTGACACTGAGGGAGTTGGTGGGGTGGTTTGCGTGAGCTTGGTTACAAGAGGAAGGGATTTACTGGTCAGTGGACTGCTTCCGCTGTCGCCCAAAGTTTTTGAACTTGTCACTGACTTATGATGAATGCGCTGCAGGTGACGTATAAGGGAGGATGTTCCGAGGTGGTTAACGTCCTTACCCCTACTTATTACAGCTTGACAAAGGCAACACACGGCTTGACACCTGTTGTCCGCATTTCTGTTGAAATACTTCCACACCGAAGAGCTGATTTTTTTGGTATTTTCACCAGGCATGTCAATGGCCATATTCCTCCCACGGACAACAGGTGTCTCGCCGGGTGCCTGACTTAAACAAACCACCTCACCATCAGAATCCTCCTTGTCAATTTCCTCCCCAGCGCCAGCAACACCCATATCCTCCTCATCCTGGTGTACTTCAACACTGACATCTTCAATCTGACTATCAGGAACTGGACTGCGGGTGCTCCTTCCAGCACTTGCAGGGGGCATGCAAATGGTGGAAGGTGCATGCTCTTCACGTCCAGTGTTGGGAAGGTCAGGCATCGCAACCGACACAATTGGACTCTCCTTGTGGATTTGTGATTTTGAAGAACGCACAGTTCTTTGCTGTGCTTTTGCCAGCTTAAGTCTTTTCATTTTTCTAGCGAGAGGCTGAGTGCTTCCATCCTCATGTGAAGCTGAACCACTAGCCATGAACATAGGCCAGGGCCTCAACCGTTCCTTGCCACTCCGTGTGGTAAATGGCATATTGGCAAGTTTACGCTTCTCCTCCGACGATTTTTATTTAGATTTTTGAGTCCTTTTTTTACTGATCTTTTGTGTTTTGGATTTTACATGCTCTGTACTATGACATTGGGCATCGGCCTTGGCAGACGACGTTGATGGAATTTCATCGTCTCGGCCATGACTAGTGGCAGCAGCTTCAGCACGAGGTGGAAGTGGATCTTGATCTTTCCCTATTTTTGGAACCTCAACATTTTTGTTCTCCATATTTTAATAGGCACAACTAAAAGGCACCTCAGGTAAACAATGGAGATGGATGGATACTAGTATACTTATGGATGACGAGTGACTGACGACACAGAGGTAGCTACAGCCGTGGACTACCGTACTGCGTCTGCTAGTATAGAGATGATAATTAATGATATAAAAAAAATATATATATAACTACTGTAGGTATATATAATATAATGACGGACCTGGTGGACACTGTCAGCAGACTGCTAAACTACTAGTATGAAGAAGATAGAAAAAAACTTCCACCACAGGTAGGTAGGTATACAATTATGGACGAGCACTGACGACACAGAGATAGCCACAGCCGTGGACTACCGTACTGCGTCTGCTAGTATAGAGATGATAATTAATGATATAAAAAAAAATATATATAACTACTGTAGGTATATATAATATAATGACGGACCTGGTGGACACTGTCAGCAGACTGCTAAACTACTAGTATGAAGAAGATAGAAAAAAAAACCCACCACAGTTAGGTATACAATTATGGACGAGTGACGACACAGAGGTAGGTACAGCCGTGAACTACCGTACTGCGTCTGCTAGTATAGATAATATACTAAATATATTACTACTGTAGGTATATAATATAATGACGGACCTGGTGGACACTGTCAGCAGACTCCTAAACTACTAGTATGAAGAAGATAGAAAAAAAAACCCCACCACAGGTAGGTATACAATTATGGACGAGCACTGACGACACAGAGGTAGGTACAGCCGTGGACTACCGTACTGCGTCTGCTAGTATAGATAATATAATAAATATATTACTACTGTAGGTATATAATATAATGACGGACCTGGTGGACACTGTCAGCAGACTGCTAAACTACTAGTATGAAGAAGATAAAAAAAAAACCCACCACAGGTAGGTAGGTATACAATTATGGACGAGCACTGACGACACAGAGATAGCCACAGCCGTGGACTACCGTACTGCGTCTACTAGTATAGATAATATAATAAATATATTACTACTGTAGGTATATAATATAATGATGGACCTGGTGGACACTGTCAGTAGACTCCTAAACTACTAGTATGAAGAAGATAGAAAAAAAAAACCCACCACAGGTAGGTAGGTATACAATTATGGACGAGCACTGACGACACAGAGATAGCCACAGCCGTGGACTACCGTACTGCGTCTGCTAATATAGAGATGATAAAGATGAAAAAAAAAATATAACACTACTGCAGATAAATATTTATATAATATATGTATGACGGACCTGCTGGACACTGTCAGCAGAATGCGTTTATAGAATAAAAAAAAAACACCACAGGAGTGTTTAACTTTTTCAGGCAGACAATATACTGGTGGTCACACTGGCAGCAAAAGTGTTCACTGTACTCCTGCTATAACTGCTCCCCAGTCTCCCCCACAATTAAGCTGTGTGAGCAGTGAGCACTCAGCACAGTCAGATATACATAGATGATATATCATGCAGCACACTGAGGCTGAGCACAGATATGGTATGTGTATCGTTTTTTTTCAGGCAGAGAACGGATTATAAATAATAAAACTGGTGGTCACTATCAGCAAAACTCTACACTACTGAGTACTCCTGACAAGTTCAACTGCTCCCCAAATTAGTAGTAAATCAAATGTCACTCGTCTCTATCTTCTAATCTAAACGGAGAGGACGCCAGCCACGTCCTCTCCCTATCAATCTCAATGCATGTGTGAAAATGGCGGCGACGCGCGGCTCCTTATATAGAATCCAAGTCTCGTGAGAATCCGACAGCGGGATGATGACGTTCGGGCGCGCTCGGGTTAACCGAGCAAGGCGGGAGGATCCGAGTCTGCTCGGACCCGTGCAAAAAAGGGTGAAGTTCGGGCGGGTTCGGATTCCGAGGAACCGAACCCGCTCATCTCTTATGGCCACCCAGCATGACGCCTCCCTTCTTGACCATGCTGTAATTGCAGTCGCACTGCAGTTCAGCGTGATCATAAAAAATGGTGTAGCCTCCTGCTGGTGCAGACTGTATGTGCGCGCAGGAAGCCGCCACCATTTTTGTGATCACAGCGGCTGAATGTGATGTCATACAGCCGCTGTGACCACGCCCCCTGTGTCTCCTCCATTGCAGACCCCATTTTGAAGCCTTGCCCCCGCACCGCTCCATCCCTGACTTGGAAATGGAGTGTTGCTGACCCCCCTCTCCCCCCCTGCCCCGATTGACAGGCAGAGGCGATCGCATTCTCTGCGGGGTGCCGCAGAAAATGCAGGCACATGCGTATGCTCTTAGCAATTTTTGCAGTTGGATCACTTATTGTGATTGCAATCCAACCTGAATCAGGCCCTATTACCTATCACAATGCGCTGCGGGCAGTACAAAATTGGTTTAATATAGGAGAAAAACCCCCAGACCTGTGCTCCTTAACTGTACCTGGTGGCTAGTGGAGCGGCTGCCCAGTAATCAGTGTCCACGCCAGTGCGCACACGGTCCACCCCCTACGGCCACGCTCCCCTTCATCAGCGGCCTCGTGATCCGGAAGGGCGGTGTGTGTGTGACTGACCTTAGGAAGAAACCGGAGCCTCCGCTGCAGTGACCCAGCAACCAGGGCACGGGAGTATACAGCGCCGCTGGGAGTGATGAAGCTGCAGTAAAGATGTCTATTAGACCTAGCCTGCTGCAGCCCTTGTAGATTCTCATAAAACAAGTTCTTCTTTTCTTGTCAAAATGAATAGCTAAGAATAGGCTGCCTGAGGCAGGCCCCTGTTAAGTGGCCTGCTACTGAAGGCACCAACTACAAACTGAGCTCCCTGTTCATGGAAGCGGGGTTATAGAGGAGGATGCACTGAGCATCTTGGGAACAGTCAAAAGCTTTGAGCCGGTTGGTGCCTCAGATCAAGATCCTACTCTACACCCCAATGTGAATCCTTGTGGAGTCCTGTGTACCCCACAGAAGAAATTAATGTGTCACACCCATTGGCAGCAACCTTAGAATAGCTGCTGATGGGCACAATTGAGAAAGGAAGGGGGGGGGACATTTGAATCCAGCACATAGATGCAATTCAAATATGTAATTTGTACCTTCCTATTTTAAAATATAATGGATGAACTTCACCCTGTGAGAACAATCTTCATGATCAAGAGATCTCATATGCAAAATAAGTATGAGTTGGGATAGGGCTGGGGAGGGTGGCTGCTCGGCCCCTCCCCCGTCAAGTTAAGGAGATTCAACTGAGGAAGCACAAGGGAACTCTCGTCTGGGGACAACAACTGCAGGGAGACCACATCTTTTCAGATGAACATGGGAGGGCGGAAGGCTGCCTAATACTGAAGCACCATCAAATATCAAACCATATGCAACAACTAGTACAAGCATTCCTGGGGGAAGGTCTGCAGCAGACGGATTTGCATACGGTGATGTCATCCAAGCAGTGGGCCAAAGTTGGCTGGAACCCTCATTTGCATATGAAAAGAGAAAAGGGGCATGCAGGGCATGGCGGCCTTTTGCGGTGCTTGGATGACCCCTAGTTCGCATTAAACACCCCCACCCTCCTTTGGTGTGGGGCTCATGTTGGCTATGCCCCAGCCCCTGAAGCATTCAAGCTGATTTCTTGCAGCAGCTGGGCACTGTAACAGCTCCAGAGCTGCTCTGTAAGGCAACTAAAAGGGTGTGGGCCCTGCAGCACTACCTGTAGTTCGCATTGTGTGTTGGAAGGCACAAAGTAAGCAGACGGGAGAAGTCAGGATAGTGCGCAAGGGCATAGAAGGCAGTGGCTCCAGAAAAGAGAAGTGGAAACAGACAGCAAACTAGGCTGGAGAGAGACCTGAGACAAAGAGATCTGAATTATACGAGAGCCGACCAGGGGAAACACAAATTATGCAATCAAGTTTCCCACATTTGGGGAAATCGCAGGAGCAGCACACCCAGAGTGCAATGGGTGAGCCTTGCCCTTGGAGAAGCACCTTCATGATCATAGTATCTCACCTGGCAGGTAAGTAGGAGTTGGGCTAGAGCTGGGGAGGGTCACTGCTCGGGCACCCCCCTGTCAAGTGAAGGAGATCCAACTGAGGCAGCACAAGGGTACTCTCGAAAGAAGAACAAGGCTAGAGGAATATATGAGACAAAGAAATCTGACTTTTACCAGAGCTGACCAGAGGAAAACACAAACACAGTCCCCCACTACCACAAAAAATGCAGGCGAGTTTCCCACATTTGGGGAAATCACAGGGGTCAGCATACCCAGAATGCAATGAATGAACCTCACCCTGGGAGAACAATCTTCATGACCATGGTGTCTCCTATGCAAAATAAGTATGATTTTGGATAGGGCTGGGAGGGCCGCTGCTCAGGCACATCTCTGTCAAGTAAAGGAGATTCAACTGAGGCAGCACAAGGGAACTCTCATCTGGGGACAACAACTGCAGGGAGAACACATATTTTCAGATGAACATGGGAGGGCAGAAGGCTGCCTAAAACTGAAGCACCCCCAAACAACAAACCAAATGCAACAACTAGTGCAAGCATTCCTGGGGGAAGGCCTGCAGCAGATGGATTTGCATATGGTGATGTCATCCAAGCAGTGGGTCAAAGTTGGCTTCAACCCTCATCTGCATATGAAAAGAGAAAAGGGGCGTGCAGGGCATGGCGGCCTTTTGCGGTGCTTGGATGACCCCTAGTTCGCATTAAACACCCCCATCCACCTTTGGTGTGGGGCTCATGTTGGCCATGCCCCATCCCCTGAAGCATTCAAGCTGATTTCTTGCAGCAGCTGGGCACTGTAACAGCTCCAGAGCTGCTCTGTAAGGCAAGTAAAAGATTGTGTGGGCCCTGCAGCACTACCTGTAGTTTGCATTGTGCATTGGAAGGCACAAAGTAAGCAGACGGGAGGAGAAGTCAGGATAGTGCACAAGGGTATAGAAGGGAGGGGCTCAAGATAAAAGAAGTGGAAACAGACAGCAAACTAGGCTGGAGAAAGACCTGAGACAAAGAGATCTGAATTATACGAGAGCCGACCAGAGGAAACACAAATTATGCAGTCAAGTGTCCCACATTTGGGGAAATCGTAGGAGCAGCACACCCAGAGTGCAATGGGTGAGCCTTGCCCTGGGAGAAGCAACTTCCTGATCATAGTATCTCACCTGGCAGGTAAGTAGGAGTTGGGCTAGAGCTGGGGAGGGTCGCTGCTCGGGCACCCCCCTGTCAAGTGAAGGAGATCCAACTGAGGCAGCACAATGGAACTCTCGAAAGAAGAACAAGGCTAGAGGAAGATCTGAGACAAAGAAATCTGACTTTTACCAGAGCTGACCAGCGGAAAACACAAACACAGTCCCCCACTACAACAAATAATGCAGGCGAGTTTCCCACATTTGGGGAAATCACAGGGGTCAGCATACCCAGAATGCAATGAATGAACCTAACCCTGGGTGAACAATTTTCATGACCATGGTGTCTCCTATGCAAAATAAGTATGATTTGGGATAGGGCTGGGGAGGGCCGCTGCTCAGGCACATCTCTGTCAAGTAAAGGAGATTCAACTGAGGCAGCACAAGGGAACTCTCATCTGGGGACAACAACTGCAGGGAGAACACATATTTTCAGATGAACATGGGAGGGCAGAAGGCTGCCTAATACTGAAGCACCCCCAAACAACAAACCAAATGCAACAACTAGTGCAAGCATTCCTGGGGGAAGGCCTGCAGCAGATGGATTTGCATATGGTGATGTTATCCAAGCAGTGGGTCAAAGTTGGCTTCAACCCTCATCTGCATATTAAAAGAGAAAAGGGGCGTGCAGGGCATGGCAGCCTTTTGCGGTGCTTGGATGACCCCTAGATCGCATTAAACACCCCCACCCTCCTTTGGTGTGGGGCTCATGTTGGCCATGCCCCATCCCATGAAGCATTCAAGCTGATTTCTTGCAGCAGCTGGGCACTGTAACAGCTCCAGAGCTGCTCTGTAAGGCAAGTAAAAGGGTGTGGGCCCTGCAGCACTACCTGTAGTTTGCATTGTGCATTGGAAGGCACAAAGTAAGCAGACGGGAGGAGAAGTCAGGATAGTGCACAAGGGTATAGAAGGGAGGGGCTCAAGAAAAAAAGAAGTGGAAACAGACAGCAAACTAGGCTGGAGAGAGACCTGAGACAAAGAGATCTGAATTATACGAGAGCTGACCAGAGGAAACACAAATTATGCAGTCAAGTGTCCCACATTTGGGGAAATCGTAGGAGCAGCACACCCAGAGTGCAATGGGTGAGCCTTGCCCTGGGAGAAGCACCGTCCTGATTATAGTATCTCACCTGGGTGTGCTGCCCCTGCGATTTCCCCAAATGTGGGAAACTTGACTGCATAATTTGTGTTTCCCCTGGTCGGCTCTCATATAATTCAGATCTCTTTGTCTCAGGTCTCTCTCCAGCCTAGTTTGCTGTCTGTTTCCACTTCTTTTTTCTTGAGCCCCTCCCTTCTATACCCTTGTGAACTATCCTGACTTCTCCTCCTGTCTGCTTACTTTGTGCCTTCCAATGCACAATGCAAACTACAGGTAGTGCTGCAGGGCCCACACCCTTTTACTTGCCTTACAGAGCAGCTCTGGAGCTGTTACAGTGCCAAGCTGCTGCAAGAAATCAGCCTGAATGCTTCAGGGGCTGGGGCATGGCCAACATGAGCCCCACACCAAAGGAGGGTGGGGGTGTTTAATGCGAACTAAGGGTCATCCAAGCGCCGCAAAAGGCCATGGCGGCGCCCTGCATACCCCTTTTCTCTTTTCATATGCAGATGAGGGTTCCAGCCAACTTTGGCCCACTGCTTGGATGACATCACTGTATGCAAATCCGTCTTCTGCAGACCTTCCCCCAGGAATGCTTGTACTAGTTGTTGCATTTGGTTTGTTGTTTGGGGGTGCTTCAGTATTAGGCAGCCTTCTGCCCTCCCATGTTCATCTGAAAATATGTGTTCTCACTGCAGTTGTTGTCCCCAGATGGGAGTTCCCTTGTGCTGCCTCAGTTGAATCTCCTTTACTCTAAAACTTTTAAAACTTAGCAAAAGTGTTTACTAAATAGCTGCTCGGCAAAGTTGCAATGCCGAGACTCCCCGACCAGCTGCCCAGGATGAACCCACCTTTCTAGTAGAATGGGTCTTCACCTAATTCAGTAACGGCAATCCTGCCGTGGAATGAGCATGCTGAATCTTACCACAGATCCAGCGCATAATGGTCTACATGGAAGCAGGACACCCAATCCTGTTGGGAGCATACAGGACAAACAGAGCCTCTGTTTTCCTAATCTGAACCGTTCTGGTGACATAAATTTTCAAAGTTCTGACCACAGCCAGAGACTTTGACTCAACGAAGGTGTCAGTGGCCAAAGGCGCCATGTGGAAAGATGAACCACCTTCGGCAGAAATTGTTGACGTGTCCTCAATTCTGCTCTATCTTCATGAAAGATCAAATAAAGGCTCTTGTGATACTGCATGGTTTGTACTGTTTTCCATGTGCTCCCAGATCTTTCAAAAAAGAAGCATGGTCAAGAAAGTTCTGTTTGAAAAGAAACAACATTTACTGTCATTGTTATAGAATTTGGGAGAAAAAACAAGAAGAAATCTGCACTGTTGACGCACTGGACAGAATGAATGAAACATAAAATATAACCTTTATTAAGTATGTATTAGAATTGGATAAATATTAATATTATTATCCCAAACTGCAGTGAAACATAAAGGTTAAAATCACAGAACTAACATACATGTGCATAAGAAGAATAAAGAGATGTGAAAAAAAGGTTTAAAAAGCGTGTCCGTGTGTGATTATTTTTGAAGGCACAACCCTGGCGGGGTTGTTTATATAGATATATATGTTGCTAATAATCACTTTCTAGCATAATGTTATTAAATAGCTGTTAGTATCTATGTCGTCAGGTACCACTGGGTCGTATCCTATATACTCCTGTGGGAAACTTGACTGCATAATTTGTGTTTCCCCTGGTCGGCTCTCGTATAATTCAGATCTCTTTGTCTCAGGTCTCTCTCCAGCCTAGTTTGCTGTTTGTTTCCACTTCTCTTTTCTTGAGCCGCTGCCTTCTATGCCCTTGTGCACTCTCCTGACTTCTCCTGTCTGCTTACTTTGTGCCTTCCAACGCACAATGCAAACTACAGTTAGTGCTGCACGGCCCACACCCTTTTACTTGCCTTACAGAGCAGCTCTGGAGCTGTTACAGTGCCCAGCTGCAGCAAGAAATCAGCTTGAATGCTTCAGGTGCTGGGGCATAGCCAACAAGAGCCCCACACCGACGGAGGGTGGAGGTGTTTAATGCAAACTAGGGGTCAGCCAAGCGCCGCAAAAGGCCGCCATGCCCTGCATGCCCCTTTTCTCTTTTCATAATCAAATCCATCAAATCCATCTGTGGCAGGCCTTCCCCCAGGAATGCTTGCACTAGTTGTTGCATTTGGTTTGTTGTTTGGGGGTGCTTCAGTATTAGGCAGCCTTCTGCCCTCCCATGTTCATCTGAAAATATATGTTCTCCCTGCAGTTGTTGTCCCAAGATGAGAGTTCCCTTGTGCTGCCTCAGTTGAATCTCCTTAACTTGACAGAGATGTGCCTGAGCAGTGGCCCTCCCCTGCTCTATCCCAAATCATACTTATTTTGCATAGGAGATACCATGGTCATGAAGATTATTCTCCCAGGGTGAGGTTCATTCACTGCATTCTGGGTATGCTGACCCCTGTGATTTCCCCAAATGTAACCCCTAGAGTAACCCTGGGAGAAAAATCTTCATGACCATGGTATCTCCTATGCAAAATAAGTATGATTTGGAATAGGGCTGGGGAGGGCCGCTGCTCATGCACATCTCTGTCAAGTAAAGGAGATTCAACTGAGGCAGCACAAGGGAACTCTCATCTTGGGACAACAACTGCAGGGAGAACATATATTTTCAGATGAACATGGGAGGGCAGAAGGCTGCCTAATACTGAAGCACCCCCAAACAACAAACCAAATGCAACAACTAGTGCAAGCATTCCTGGGGGAAGGCCTGCCACAGATGGATTTGCATATGGTGATGTCATCCAAGTAGTGGGTCAAAGTTGGCTTCAACCCTCGTCTGCATATGAAAATAAAAAAGGGGTGTGCAGGGCATGGCAGCCTTTTGCGGCGCTTGGATGACCCCTAGTTCGCATTAAACACCTCCACCCTCCTTCGGTGTGGGGCTCATGTTGGCTATGCCCCAGCCCCTGAAGCATTCAAGCTGATTTCTTGCAGCAGCTGGGCACTGTAACAGCTCCAGAGCTGCTCTGTAAAGCAAGTAAAAGGGTGTGGGCCCTGCAGCACTACCTGTAGTTTGCATTGTGCGTTGGAAGGCACAAAGTAAGCAGACGGGGAAGTCAGGATAGTGCACAAGGGCATAGAAGGGAGCGGCTCAAGAAAAGAGAAGTGGAAACAGACAGCAAACTAGGCTGGAGAGAGACCTGAGACAAAGAGATCTGAATTATACGAGAGCCGACCAGAGGAAACACAAATTATGTAATCAAGTGTCCCACATTTGGGGAAATCGTAGGAGCAGCACACCCAGAGTGCTTTTAAAGCCTCCTGTTAGTGCTTCATCTACACGTTATAGCCCTGAATTTTCCAATGCCTATCTCTTTGCAAAAGAGAGATATCGGCAAGGAAAAACTGTATTGTACCTTTGCATTTTTCTCCCAAACGAAAGACACTAGAATGAAAATTTTAAAGCCTCCTGTTAGTGCTTCATCTACACGTTATAGCCCTGAATTTTCCAATGCCTATCTCTTTGCAAAAGAGAGATATTGGCAAGGAAAAGCTGTATTGTACCTTTGCATTTTTCTCCCAAACGAAGGACACTAGAATGAAATTTTTTAAGCCTCCTGTTAGTGCTTCATCTACACGTTATAGCCCTGAATTTTCCAATGCCTATCTCTTTGCAAAAGAGAGATATCGGCAAGGAAAAGCTGTATTGTACCTTTGCATTTTTCTCCCAAACGAAAGACACTAGAATGAAAATTTTAAAGCCTCCTGTTAGTGCTTCATCTACACGTTATAGCCCTGCATTTTCCAATGCCTATCTCTTTGCAAAAGAGAGATATCGGCAAGGAAAAGCAGCATTGTACCTTTGCATTTTTCTCCCAAACGAAAGACACTAGAATGAAAATTGTAAAGCCTCCTGTTAGTGCTTCATCTACACGTTATAGCCCTGCATTTTCCAATGCCTAGCTCTTTGCAAAAGAGAGATATCGGCAAGGAAAAGCAGCATTGTACTTTTGCATTTTTCTCCCAAACGAAAGACACTAGAATGAAAATTTTAAAGCCTCCTGTTAGTGCTTCATCTACACGTTATAGCCCTGAATTTTCCAATGCCTAGCTCTTTGCAAAAGAGAGATATTGGCAAGGAAAAGCTGTATTGTACCTTTGCATTTTTCTCCCAAACGAAGGACACTAGATTGAAAATTTTAAAGCCTCCTATTAGTGCTTCATCTACACGTTATAGCCCTGAATTTTCCAATGCCTAGCTCTTTGCAAAAGAGAGATATCGGCAAGGAAAAGCGGTATTGTACCTTTGCATTTTTCTCCCAAACGAAATACACTAGAATAAAAATTTTAAAGCCTCCTGTTAGTGCTTCATCTACACGTTATAGCCCTGAATTTTCCAATGCCTATCTCTTTGCAAAAGAGAGATATCGGCAAGGAAAAGCTGTATTGTACCTTTGCATTTTTCTCCCAAACGAAAGACACTAGAATGAAAATTTTAAAGCCTCCTATTAGTGCTTCATCTACACGTTATAGGCCTGAATTTTCCAATGCCTATCTCTTTGCAAAAGAGAGATATCGGCAAGGAAAAGCTGTATTGTACCTTTGCAGTTTTCTCCCAAACGAAGGACACTAGAATGAAAATTTTAAAGCCTCCTGTTAGTGCTTCATCTACACGTTATAGCCCTGAATTTTCCAATGCCTATCTCTTTGCAAAAGAGAGATATCGGCAAGGAAAAGCTGTATTGTACCTTTGCATTTTTCTCCCAAACGAAAGACACTAGAATGAAAATTTTAAAGCCTCCTGTTAGTGCTTCATCTACACGTTATAGCCCTGAATTTTCCAATGCCTAACTCTTTACAAAAGAGAGATATCGGCAAGGAAAAGCTGTATTGTACCTTTGCATTTTTCTCCCAAACGAAGGACACTAGAATAAAAATTTTAAAGCCTCCTATTAGTGCTTCATCTACACGTTATAGCCCTGAATTTTCCAATGCCTATCTCTTTGCAAAAGAGAGATATCGGCAAGGAGAAGCTGTATTGTACCTTTGCATTTTTCTCCCAAACGAAGGACACTAGAATGAAAATTTTAAAGCCTCCTGTTAGTGCTTCATCTACACGTTATAGCCCTGAATTTTCCAATGCCTATCTCTTTGCAAAAGAGAGATATCGGCAAGGAAAAGCTGTATTGTACCTTTGCATTTTTCTCCCAAACGAAAGACACTAGAATGAAAATTTGAAAGCCTCCTGTTAGTGCTTCATCTACACGTTATAGCCCTGAATTTTCCAATGCCTATCTCTTTGCAAAAGAGAGATATCGGCAAGGAAAAGCGGTATTGTACCTTTGCATTTTTCTCCCAAACGAAAGACACTAGAATGAAAATTTTAAAGCCTCCTGTTAGTGCTTCATCTACACGTTATAGCCCTGAATTTTCCAATGCCTATCTCTTTGCAAAAGAGAGATATCGGCAAGGAAAAGCTGTATTGTACCTTTGCATTTTTCTCCCAAACGAAGGACACTAGAATGAAAATTTTAAAGCCTACTATTAGTGCTTCATCTACACGTTATAGCCCTGAATTTTCCAATGCCTATCTCTTTGCAAAAGAGAGATATCGGCAAGGAAAAGCTGTATTGTACCTTTGCATTTTTCTCCCAAACGAAGGACACTAGAATGAAAATTTTAAAGCCTCCTGTTAGTGCTTCATCTACACGTTATAGCCCTGAATTTTCCAATGCCTATCTCTTTGCAAAAGAGAGATATCGGCAAGGAAAAGCTGTATTGTACCTTTGCATTTTTCTCCCAAACGAAAGACACTAGAATGAAAATTTTAAAGCCTCCTGTTAGTGCTTCATCTACACGTTATAGCCCTGAATTTTCCAATGCCTATCTCTTTGCAAAAGAGAGATATTGGCAAGGAAAAGCTGTATTGTACCTTTGCATTTTTCTCCCAAACGAAGGACACTAGAATGAAATTTTTTAAGCCTCCTGTTAGTGCTTCATCTACACGTTATAGCCCTGAATTTTCCAATGCCTATCTCTTTGCAAAAGAGAGATATCGGCAAGGAAAAGCTGTATTGTACCTTTGCATTTTTCTCCCAAACGAAAGACACTAGAATGAAAATTGTAAAGCCTCCTGTTAGTGCTTCATCTACACGTTATAGCCCTGCATTTTCCAATGCCTAGCTCTTTGCAAAAGAGAGATATTGGCAAGGAAAAGCTGTATTGTACCTTTGCATTTTTCTCCCAAACGAAGGACACTAGATTGAAAATTTTAAAGCCTCCTATTAGTGCTTCATCTACACGTTATAGCCCTGAATTTTCCAATGCCTAGCTCTTTGCAAAAGAGAGATATTGGCAAGGAAAAGCTGTATTGTACCTTTGCATTTTTCTCCCAAACGAAGGACACTAGATTGAAAATTTTAAAGCCTCCTATTAGTGCTTCATCTACACGTTATAGCCCTGAATTTTCCAATGCCTATCTCTTTGCAAAAGAGAGATATCGGCAAGGAAAAGCTGTATTGTACCTTTGCATTTTTCTCCCAAACGAAGGACACTAGAATGAAAATTTTAAAGCCTACTATTAGTGCTTCATCTACACGTTATAGCCCTGAATTTTCCAATGCCTATCTCTTTGCAAAAGAGAGATATCGGCAAGGAAAAGCTGTATTGTACCTTTGCATTTTTCTCCCAAACGAAGGACACTAGAATGAAAATTTTAAAGCCTCCTGTTAGTGCTTCATCTACACGTTATAGCCCTGAATTTTCCAATGCCTATCTCTTTGCAAAAGAGAGATATCGGCAAGGAAAAGCTGTATTGTACCTTTGCATTTTTCTCCCAAACGAAAGACACTAGAATGAAAATTTTAAAGCCTCCTGTTAGTGCTTCATCTACACGTTATAGCCCTGAATTTTCCAATGCCTATCTCTGTGCAAAAGAGAGATATCGGCAAGGAAATGCTGTATTGTACCTTTGCATTTTTCTCCCAAACGAAAGACACTAGAATGAAAATTTTAAAGCCTCCTGTTAGTGCTTCATCTACACGTTATAGCCCTGCATTTTCCAATGCCTATCTCTTTGCAAAAGAGAGATATCGGCAAGGAAAAGCTGCATTGTACCTTTGCATTTTTCTCCCAAACGAAAGACACTAGAATGAAAATTTTAAAGCCTCCTGTTAGTGCTTCATCTACACGTTATAGCCCTGCATTTTCCAATGCCTATCTCTTTGCAAAAGAGAGATATCGGCAAGGAAAAGCAGCATTGTACCTTTGCATTTTTCTCCCAAACGAAAGACACTAGAATGAAAATTGTAAAGCCTCCTGTTAGTGCTTCATCTACACGTTATAGCCCTGCATTTTCCAATGCCTAGCTCTTTGCAAAAGAGAGATATTGGCAAGGAAAAGCTGTATTGTACCTTTGCATTTTTCTCCCAAACGAAAGACACTAGAATGAAAATTTTAAAGCCTCCTGTTAGTGCTTCATCTACACGTTATAGCCCTGAATTTTCCAATGCTTATCTCTTTGCAAAAGAGAGATATCGGCAAGGAAAAGCAGCATTGTACTTTTGCATTTTTCTCCCAAACGAAAGACACTAGAATGAAAATTTTAAAGCCTCCTGTTAGTGCTTCATCTACACGTTATAGCCCTGAATTTTCCAATGCCTAGCTCTTTGCAAAAGAGAGATATTGGCAAGGAAAAGCTGTATTGTACCTTTGCATTTTTCTCCCAAACGAAGGACACTAGATTGAAAATTTTAAAGCCTCCTATTAGTGCTTCATCTACACGTTATAGCCCTGAATTTTCCAATGCCTAGCTCTTTGCAAAAGAGAGATATCGGCAAGGAAAAGCGGTATTGTACCTTTGCATTTTTCTCCCAAACGAAATACACTAGAATAAAAATTTTAAAGCCTCCTGTTAGTGCTTCATCTACACGTTATAGCCCTGAATTTTCCAATGCCTATCTCTTTGCAAAAGAGAGATATCGGCAAGGAAAAGCTGTATTGTACCTTTGCATTTTTCTCCCAAACGAAGGACACTAGAATGAAAATTTTAAAGCCTCCTATTAGTGCTTCATCTACACGTTATAGGCCTGAATTTTCCAATGCCTATCTCTTTGCAAAAGAGAGATATCGGCAAGGAAAAGCTGTATTGTACCTTTGCAGTTTTCTCCCAAACGAAGGACACTAGAATGAAAATTTTAAAGCCTCCTGTTAGTGCTTCATCTACACGTTATAGCCCTGAATTTTCCAATGCCTATCTCTTTGCAAAAGAGAGATATCGGCAAGGAAAAGCTGTATTGTACCTTTGCATTTTTCTCCCAAACGAAAGACACTAGAATGAAAATTTTAAAGCCTCCTGTTAGTGCTTCATCTACACGTTATAGCCCTGAATTTTCCAATGCCTATCTCTTTACAAAAGAGAGATATCGGCAAGGAAAAGCTGTATTGTACCTTTGCATTTTTCTCCCAAACGAAGGACACTAGAATAAAAATTTTAAAGCCTCCTATTAGTGCTTCATCTACACGTTATAGCCCTGAATTTTCCAATGCCTATCTCTTTGCAAAAGAGAGATATCGGCAAGGAGAAGCTGTATTGTACCTTTGCATTTTTCTCCCAAACGAAGGACACTAGAATGAAAATTTTAAAGCCTCCTGTTAGTGCTTCATCTACACGTTATAGCCCTGAATTTTCCAATGCCTATCTCTTTGCAAAAGAGAGATATCGGCAAGGAAAAGCTGTATTGTACCTTTGCATTTTTCTCCCAAACGAAAGACACTAGAATGAAAATTTGAAAGCCTCCTGTTAGTGCTTCATCTACACGTTATAGCCCTGAATTTTCCAATGCCTATCTCTTTGCAAAAGAGAGATATCGGCAAGGAAAAGCGGTATTGTACCTTTGCATTTTTCTCCCAAACGAAAGACACTAGAATGAAAATTTTAAAGCCTCCTGTTAGTGCTTCATCTACACGTTATAGCCCTGAATTTTCCAATGCCTATCTCTTTGCAAAAGAGAGATATCGGCAAGGAAAAGCTGTATTGTACCTTTGCATTTTTCTCCCAAACGAAGGACACTAGAATGAAAATTTTAAAGCCTACTATTAGTGCTTCATCTACACGTTATAGCCCTGAATTTTCCAATGCCTATCTCTTTGCAAAAGAGAGATATCGGCAAGGAAAAGCTGTATTGTACCTTTGCATTTTTCTCCCAAACGAAGGACACTAGAATGAAAATTTTAAAGCCTCCTGTTAGTGCTTCATCTACACGTATAAGCCCTGAATTTTCCAATGCCTATCTCTTTGCAAAAGAGAGATATCGGCAAGGAAAAGCTGTATTGTACCTTTGCATTTTTCTCCCAAACGAAAGACACTAGAATGAAAATTTTAAAGCCTCCTGTTAGTGCTTCATCTACACGTTATAGCCCTGAATTTTCCAATGCCTATCTCTGTGCAAAAGAGAGATATCGGCAAGGAAATGCTGTATTGTACCTTTGCATTTTTCTCCCAAACGAAAGACACTAGAATGAAAATTTTAAAGCCTCCTGTTAGTGCTTCATCTACACGTTATAGCCCTGCATTTTCCAATGCCTATCTCTTTGCAAAAGAGAGATATCGGCAAGGAAAAGCTGCATTGTACCTTTGCATTTTTCTCACAAACAAAAGACACTAGAATGAAAATTGTAAAGCCTCCTGTTAGTGCTTCATCTACACGTTATAGCCCTGCATTTTCCAATGCCTAGCTCTTTGCAAAAGAGAGATATTGGCAAGGAAAAGCTGTATTGTACCTTTGCATTTTTCTCCCAAACGAAGTACACTAGATTGAAAATTTTAAAGCCTCCTATTAGTGCTTCATCTACACGTTATAGCCCTGAATTTTCCAATGCCTATCTCTTTGCAAAAGAGAGATATCGGCAAGGAAAAGCTGCATTGTACTTTTGCATTTTTCTCCCAAACGAAAGACACTAGAATGAAAATTTTAAAGCCTCCTGTTAGTGCTTCATCTACACGTTATAGCCCTGCATTTTCCAATGCCTAGCTCTTTGCAAAAGAGAGATATTGGCAAGGAAAAGCTGTATTGTACCTTTGCATTTTTCTCCCAAACGAAGGACACTAGAATGAAAATTTAAAAGCCTCCTGTTTAGTGCTTCATCTACACGGTATAGCCCTGAATTTTCCAATGCCTATCTCTTTGCAAAAGAGAGATATCGGCAAGGAAAAACTGTATTGTACCTTTGCATTTTTCTCCCAAACGAAAGACACTAGAATGAAAATTTTAAAGCCTCCTGTTAGTGCTTCATCTACACGTTATAGCCCTGAATTTTCCAATGCCTAGCTCTTTGCAAAAGAGAGATATTGGCAAGGAAAAGCTGTCTTGTACCTTTGCATTTTTCTCCCAAACGAAGGACACTAGAATGAAAATTTTAAAGCCTCCTGTTAGGCCATCATCTACACGACATAGCCCTGAATTTTCCAATGCGTAGCTCTTTGCAAAAGAGAGATATTGGCAAGGAAAAGCTGTCTTGTACCTTTGCATTTTTCTCCCAAACGAAGGACACTAGAAAGAAAATTTTAAAGCCTCCTGTTAGGCCATCATCTACACGACATAGCCCTGAATTTTCCAATGCGCAGCTCTTTGCAAAAGAGAGATATTGGCAAGGAAAAGCTGTCTTGTACCATTGCATTTTTCTCCCAAACGAAGGACACTAGAAAGAAAATTTTAAAGCCTCCTGTTAGGCCATCATCTACACGACATAGCCCTGAATTTTCCAATGCGTAGCTCTTTGCAAAAGAGAGATATCGGCAAGGAAAAGCTGCATTGTACCTTTGCATTTTTCTCCCAAACGAAGGACACTAGAAAGAAAATTTTAAAGCCTCCTGTTAGGCCATCATCTACACGACATAGCCCTGAATTTTCCAATGCGTAGCTCTTTGCAAAAGAGAGATATTGGCAAGGAAAAGCTGTCTTGTACCTTTGCATTTTTCTCCCAAACGAAGGACACTAGAAAGAAAATTTTAAAGCCTCCTGTTAGGCCATCATCTACACGACATAGCCCTGAATTTTCCAATGCGCAGCTCTTTGCAAAAGAGAGATATTGGCAAGGAAAAGCTGTCTTGTACCATTGCATTTTTCTCCCAAACGAAGGACACTAGAAAGAAAATTTTAAAGCCTCCTGTTAGGCCATCATCTACACGACATAGCCCTGAATTTTCCAATGCGTAGCTCTTTGCAAAAGAGAGATATCGGCAAGGAAAAGCTGCATTGTACTTTTGCATTTTTCTCCCAAATGAAAGACACTAGAATGAAAATTTTAAAGCCTCCTTTTAGTGCTTCATCTACACGTAATAGCCCTGAATTTTCCTATGCCTATCTCTTTGCAAAAGAGAGATATCGGCAAGGAAATGCTGTATTGTACCTTTGCATTTTTCTCCCAAACGAAAGACACTAGAATGAAAATTTTAAAGCCTACTGTTAGTGCTTCATCTACACGTTATAGCCCTGCATTTTCCAATGCCTATCTCTTTGCAAAAGAGAGATATCGGCAAGGAAAAGCTGCATTGTACTTTTGCATTTTTCTCCCAAACGAAAGACACTAGAATGAATATTTTAAAGCCTCCTGTTAGTGCTTCATCTACACGTTATAGCCCTGAATTTTCCAATGCCTATCTCTTTGCAAAAGAGAGATATCGGCAAGGAAAAGCTTTATTGTACCTTTGCATTTTTCTCCCAAACGAAAGACACTAGAATGAAAATTTTAAAGCCTACTATTAGTGCTTCATCTACACGTTATAGCCCTGAATTTTCCAATGCCTATCTCTTTGCAAAAGAGAGATATCGGCAAGGAAAAGCTGTATTTTACCTTTGCATTTTTCTCCCAAACGAAGGACACTAGAATGAAAATTTTAAAGCCTCCTGTTAGTGCTTCATCTACACGTTATAGCCCAGAATTTTCCAATGCCTATCTCTTTGCAAAAGAGAGATATCGGCAAGGAAAAGCAGTATTGTACCTTTGCATTTTTCTACCAAACGAAGGACACTAGAATGAAAATTTAAAAGCCTCCTGTTAGTGCTTCATCTACACGGTATAGCCCTGAATTTTCCAATGCCTAGCTCTTTGCAAAAGAGAGATATTGGCAAGGAAAAGCTGTATTGTACCTTTGCATTTTTCTCCCAAACGAAGGACACTAGAATGAAAATTTTAAAGCCTCCTGTTAGTGCTTCATCTACACGTTATAGCCCTGAATTTTCCAATGCCTATCTCTTTGCAAAAGAGAGATATCGGCAAGGAAAAACTGTATTGTACCTTTGCATTTTTCTCCCAAACGAAAGACACTAGAATGAAAATTTTAAAGCCTACTGTTAGTGCTTCATCTACACGTTATAGCCCTGCATTTTCCAATGCCTATCTCTTTGCAAAAGAGAGATATCGGCAAGGAAAAGCAGCATTGTACCTTTGCATTTTTCTCCCAAACGAAAGACACTAGAATGAAAATTGTAAAGCCTCCTGTTAGTGCTTCATCTACACGTTATAGCCCTGCATTTTCCAATGCCTAGCTCTTTGCAAAAGAGAGATATTGGCAAGGAAAAGCTGTATTGTACCTTTGCATTTTTCTCCCAAACGAAGGACACTAGAATGAAAATTTTAAAGCCTCCTGTTAGTGCTTCATCTACACGTTATAGCCCTGAATTTTCCAATGCCTAGCTCTTTGCAAAAGAGAGATATCGGCAAGGAAAAGCTGTATTGTACCTTTGCATTTTTCTCCCAAACGAAAGACACTAGAATGAAAATTTTAAAGCCTCCTGTTAGTGCTTCATCTACACGTTATAGCCCTGAATTTTCCAATGCCTATCTCTTTGCAAAAGAGAGATATCGGCAAGGAAAAGCTTTATTGTACCTTTGCATTTTTCTCCCAAATGAAGGACACTAGAATTAAAATTTTAAAGCCTCCTATTAGTGCTTCATCTACACGTTATAGCCCTGAATTTTCCAATGCCTATCTCTTTGCAAAAGAGAGATATCGGCAAGGAAAAGCTGTATTTTACCTTTGCATTTTTCTCCCAAACGAAGGACACTAGAATGAAAATTTTAAAGCCTCCTGTTAGTGCTTCATCTACACGTTTTAGCCCAGAATTTTCCAATGCCTATCTCTTTGCAAAAGAGAGATATCGGCAAGGAAAAGCAGTATTGTACCTTTGCATTTTTCTACCAAACGAAGGACACTAGAATGAAAATTTAAAAGCCTCCTGTTAGTGCTTCATCTACACGGTATAGCCCTGAATTTTCCAATGCCTAGCTCTTTGCAAAAGAGAGACATTGGCAAGGAAAAGCTGTATTGTACCTTTGCATTTTTCTCCCAAACGAAGGACACTAGAATGAAAATTTTAAAGCCTCCTGTTAGTGCTTCATCTACACGTTATAGCCCTGAATTTTCCAATGCCTATCTCTTTGCAAAAGAGAGATATCGGCAAGGAAAAACTGTATTGTACCTTTGCATTTTTCTCCCAAACGAAAGACACTAGAATGAAAATTTTAAAGCCTCCTGTTAGTGCTTCATCTACACGTTATAGCCCTGCATTTTCCAATGCCTATCTCTTTGCAAAAGAGAGATATCGGCAAGGAAAAGCAGCATTGTACCTTTGCATTTTTCTCCCAAACGAAAGACACTAGAATGAAAATTGTAAAGCCTCCTGTTAGTGCTTCATCTACACGTTATAGCCCTGCATTTTCCAATGCCTAGCTCTTTGCAAAAGAGAGATATTGGCAAGGAAAAGCTGTATTGTACCTTTGCATTTTTCTCCCAAACGAAGGACACTAGAATGAAAATTTTAAAGCCTCCTGTTAGTGCTTCATCTACACGTTATAGCCCTGAATTTTCCAATGCCTATCTCTTTGCAAAAGAGAGATATCGGCAAGGAAAAACTGTATTGTACCTTTGCATTTTTCTCCCAAACGAAAGACACTAGAATGAAAATTTTAAAGCCTCCTGTTAGTGCTTCATCTACACGTTATAGCCCTGAATTTTCCAATGCCTAGCTCTTTGCAAAAGAGAGATATTGGCAAGGAAAAGCTGTATTGTACCTTTGCATTTTTCTCCCAAACGAAAGACACTAGAATGAAAATTTTAAAGCCTACTGTTAGTGCTTCATCTACACGTTAATGTCCTGAATTTTCCAATGCCTAGCTCTTTGCAAAAGAGAGATATCGGCAAGGAAAAGCTGTATTGTACCTTTGCATTTTTCTCCCAAAAGAAGGACACTAGAATGAAAATTTTAAAGCCTCCTATTAGTGCTTCATCTACACGTTATAGCCCTGAATTTTCCAATGCCTATCTCTTTGCAAAAGAGAGATATCGGCAAGGAAAAGCTGTATTGTACCTTTGCATTTTTCTCCCAAACGAAGGACACTAGAATGAAAATTTTAAAGCCTCCTGTTAGTGCTTCATCTACACGTTATAGCCCTGAATTTTCCAATGCCTATCTCTTTGCAAAAGAGAGATATCGGCAAGGAAAAGCTGTATTGTACCTTTGCATTTTTCTCCCAAACGAAAGACACTAGAATGAAAATTGTAAAGCCTCCTGTTAGTGCTTCATCTACACGTTATAGCCCTGCATTTTCCAATGCCTAGCTCTTTGCAAAAGAGAGATATTGGCAAGGAAAAGCTGTATTGTACCTTTGCATTTTTCTCCCAAACGAAAGACACTAGATTAAAAATTTTAAAGCCTCCTGTTAGTGCTTCATCTACACGTTATAGCCCTGAATTTTTCAATGCCTATCTCTTTGCAAAAGAGAGATATTGGCAAGGAAAAGCTGTATTGTACCTTTGCATTTTTCTCCCAAACGAAGGACACTAGAATGAAAATTTTTAAGCCTCCTGTTAGTGCTTCATCTACACGTTATAGCCCTGAATTTTCCAATGCCTATCTCTTTGCAAAAGAGAGATATCGGCAAGGAAAAGCTGTATTGTACCTTTGCATTTTTCTCCCAAACGAAAGACACTAGAATGAAAATTGTAAAGCCTCCTGTTAGTGCTTCATCTACACGTTATAGCCCTGCATTTTCCAATGCCTAGCTCTTTGCAAAAGAGAGATATTGGCAAGGAAAAGCTGTATTGTACCTTTGCATTTTTCTCCCAAACGAAAGACACTAGAATGAAAATTTTAAAGCCTCCTGTTAGTGCTTCATCTACACGTTATAGCCCTGAATTTTCCAATGCCTATCTCTGTGCAAAAGAGAGATATCGGCAAGGAAATGCTGTTTTGTACCTTTGCATTTTTCTCCCAAACGAAAGACACTAGAATGAAAATTTTAAAGCCTCCTGTTAGTGCTTCATCTACACGTTATAGCCCTGCATTTTCCAATGCCTATCTCTTTGCAAAAGAGAGATATCGGCAAGGAAAAGCTGCATTGTACCTTTGCATTTTTCTCACAAACAAAAGACACTAGAATGAAAATTGTAAAGCCTCCTGTTAGTGCTTCATCTACACGTTATAGCCCTGCATTTTCCAATGCCTAGCTCTTTGCAAAAGAGAGATATTGGCAAGGAAAAGCTGTATTGTACCTTTGCATTTTTCTCCCAAACGAAGGACACTAGATTGAAAATTTTAAAGCCTCCTATTAGTGCTTCATCTACACGTTATAGCCCTGAATTTTCCAATGCCTATCTCTTTGCAAAAGAGAGATATCGGCAAGGAAAAGCTGCATTGTACTTTTGCATTTTTCTCCCAAACGAAAGACACTAGAATGAAAATTTTAAAGCCTCCTGTTAGTGCTTCATCTACACGTTATAGCCCTGCATTTTCCAATGCCTAGCTCTTTGCAAAAGAGAGATATTGGCAAGGAAAAGCTGTATTGTACCTTTGCATTTTTCTCCCAAACGAAGGACACTAGAATGAAAATTTAAAAGCCTCCTGTTTAGTGCTTCATCTACACGGTATAGCCCTGAATTTTCCAATGCCTATCTCTTTGCAAAAGAGAGATATCGGCAAGGAAAAACTGTATTGTACCTTTGCATTTTTCTCCCAAACGAAAGACACTAGAATGAAAATTTTAAAGCCTCCTGTTAGTGCTTCATCTACACGTTATAGCCCTGAATTTTCCAATGCCTAGCTCTTTGCAAAAGAGAGATATTGGCAAGGAAAAGCTGTCTTGTACCTTTGCATTTTTCTCCCAAACGAAGGACACTAGAATGAAAATTTTAAAGCCTCCTGTTAGGCCATCATCTACACGACATAGCCCTGAATTTTCCAATGCGTAGCTCTTTGCAAAAGAGAGATATTGGCAAGGAAAAGCTGTCTTGTACCTTTGCATTTTTCTCCCAAACGAAGGACACTAGAAAGAAAATTTTAAAGCCTCCTGTTAGGCCATCATCTACACGACATAGCCCTGAATTTTCCAATGCGCAGCTCTTTGCAAAAGAGAGATATTGGCAAGGAAAAGCTGTCTTGTACCATTGCATTTTTCTCCCAAACGAAGGACACTAGAAAGAAAATTTTAAAGCCTCCTGTTAGGCCATCATCTACACGACATAGCCCTGAATTTTCCAATGCGTAGCTCTTTGCAAAAGAGAGATATCGGCAAGGAAAAGCTGCATTGTACTTTTGCATTTTTCTCCCAAACGAAGGACACTAGAAAGAAAATTTTAAAGCCTCCTGTTAGGCCATCATCTACACGACATAGCCCTGAATTTTCCAATGCGTAGCTCTTTGCAAAAGAGAGATATTGGCAAGGAAAAGCTGTCTTGTACCTTTGCATTTTTCTCCCAAACGAAGGACACTAGAAAGAAAATTTTAAAGCCTCCTGTTAGGCCATCATCTACACGACATAGCCCTGAATTTTCCAATGCGCAGCTCTTTGCAAAAGAGAGATATTGGCAAGGAAAAGCTGTCTTGTACCATTGCATTTTTCTCCCAAACGAAGGACACTAGAAAGAACATTTTAAAGCCTCCTGTTAGGCCATCATCTACACGACATAGCCCTGAATTTTCCAATGCGTAGCTCTTTGCAAAAGAGAGATATCGGCACGGAAAAGCTGCATTGTACTTTTGCATTTTTCTCCCAAATGAAAGACACTAGAATGAAAATTTTAAAGCCTCCTTTTAGTGCTTCATCTACACGTAATAACCCTGAATTTTCCTATGCCTATCTCTTTGCAAAAGAGAGATATCGGCAAGGAAATGCTGTATTGTACCTTTGCATTTTTCTCCCAAACGAAAGACACTAGAATGAAAATTTTAAAGCCTACTGTTAGTGCTTCATCTACACGTTATAGCCCTGCATTTTCCAATGCCTATCTCTTTGCAAAAGAGAGATATCGGCAAGGAAAAGCTGCATTGTACTTTTGCATTTTTCTCCCAAACGAAAGACACTAGAATGAAAATTTTAAAGCCTCCTTTTAGTGCTTCATCTACACGTAATAGCCCTGAATTTTCCAATGCCTATCTCTTTGCAAAAGAGAGATATCGGCAAGGAAATGCTGTATTGTACCTTTGCATTTTTCTCCCAAACGAAAGACACTAGAATGAAAATTTTAAAGCCTACTGTTAGTGCTTCATCTACACGTTATAGCCCTGCATTTTCCAATGCCTATCTCTTTGCAAAAGAGAGATATCGGCAAGGAAAAGCTGCATTGTACTTTTGCATTTTTCTCCCAAACGAAAGACACTAGAATGAATATTTTAAAGCCTCCTGTTAGTGCTTCATCTACACGTTATAGCCCTGAATTTTCCAATGCCTAGCTCTTTGCAAAAGAGAGATATTGGCAAGGAAAAGCTGTATTGTACCTTTGCATTTTTCTCCCAAACTAAAGACACTAGAATGAAAATTTTAAAGCCTACTGTTAGTGCTTCATCTACACGTTATAGCCCTGAATTTTCCAATGCCTATCTCTTTGCAAAAGAGAGATATCGGCAAGGAAATGCTGTATTGTACCTTTGCATTTTTCTCCCAAACGAAAGACACTAGAATGAAAATTTTAAAGCCTACTGTTAGTGCTTCATCTACACGTTATAGCCCTGCATTTTCCAATGCCTATCTCTTTGCAAAAGAGAGATATCGGCAAGGAAAAGCTGCATTGTACTTTTGCATTTTTCTCCCAAACGAAAGACACTAGAATGAAAATTTTAAAGCCTCCTGTTAGTGCTTCATCTACACGTTATAGCCCTGAATTTTCCAATGCCTAGCTCTTTGCAAAAGAGAGATATTGGCAAGGAAAAGCTGTATTGTACCTTTGCATTTTTCTCCCAAACGAAAGACACTAGAATGAAAATTTTAAAGCCTCCTGTTAGTGCTTCATCTACACGTTATAGCCCTGAATTTTCCAATGCCTATCTCTTTGCAAAAGAGAGATATCGGCAAGGAAAAGCTGTATTGTACCTTTGCATTTTTCTCCCAAACTAAAGACACTAGAATGAAAATTTTAAAGCCTACTGTTAGTGCTTCATCTACACGTTATAGCCCTGAATTTTCCAATGCCTAGCTCTTTGCAAAAGAGAGATATCGGCAAGGAAAAGCTTTATTGTACCTTTGCATTTTTCTCCCAAATGAAGGACACTAGAATTAAAATTTTAAAGCCTCCTATTAGTGCTTCATCTACACGTTATAGCCCTGAATTTTCCAATGCCTATCTCTTTGCAAAAGAGAGATATCGGCAAGGAAAAGCTGTATTTTACCTTTGCATTTTTCTCCCAAACGAAGGACACTAGAATGAAAATTTTAAAGCCTCCTGTTAGTGCTTCATCTACACGTTATAGCCCAGAATTTTCCAATGCCTATCTCTTTGCAAAAGAGAGATATCGGCAAGGAAAAGCAGTATTGTACCTTTGCATTTTTCTACCAAACGAAGGACACTAGAATGAAAATTTAAAAGCCTCCTGTTAGTGCTTCATCTACACGGTATAGCCCTGAATTTTCCAATGCCTAGCTCTTTGCAAAAGAGAGATATTGGCAAGGAAAAGCTGTATTGTACCTTTGCATTTTTCTCCCAAACGAAGGACACTAGAATGAAAATTTTAAAGCCTCCTGTTAGTGCTTCATCTACACGTTATAGCCCTGAATTTTCCAATGCCTATCTCTTTGCAAAAGAGAGATATCGGCAAGGAAAAACTGTATTGTACCTTTGCATTTTTCTCCCAAACGAAAGACACTAGAATGAAAATTTTAAAGCCTCCTGTTAGTGCTTCATCTACACGTTATAGCCCTGCATTTTCCAATGCCTATCTCTTTGCAAAAGAGAGATATCGGCAAGGAAAAGCAGCATTGTACCTTTGCATTTTTCTCCCAAACGAAAGACACTAGAATGAAAATTGTAAAGCCTCCTGTTAGTGCTTCATCTACACGTTATAGCCCTGCATTTTCCAATGCCTAGCTCTTTGCAAAAGAGAGATATTGGCAAGGAAAAGCTGTATTGTACCTTTGCATTTTTCTCCCAAACGAAGGACACTAGAATGAAAATTTTAAAGCCTCCTGTTAGTGCTTCATCTACACGTTATAGCCCTGAATTTTCCAATGCCTATCTCTTTGCAAAAGAGAGATATCGGCAAGGAAAAGCTGTATTGTACCTTTGCATTTTTCTCCCAAACTAAAGACACTAGAATGAAAATTTTAAAGCCTTCTGTTAGTGCTTCATCTACACGTTATAGCCCTGAATTTTCCAATGCCTAGCTCTTTGCAAAAGAGAGATATCGGCAAGGAAAAGCTGTATTGTACCTTTGCATTTTTCTCCCAAACGAAAGACACTAGAATGAAAATTTTAAAGCCTCCTGTTAGTGCTTCATCTACAAGTTATAGCCCTGAATTTTCCAATGCCTATCTCTTTGCAAAAGAGAGATATCGGCAAGGAAAAGCTTTATTGTACCTTTGCATTTTTCTCCCAAATGAAGGACACTAGAATTAAAATTTTAAAGCCTACTATTAGTGCTTCATCTACACGTTATAGCCCTGAATTTTCCAATGCCTATCTCTTTGCAAAAGAGAGATATCGGCAAGGAAAAGCTGTATTTTACCTTTGCATTTTTCTCCCAAACGAAGGACACTAGAATGAAAATTTTAAAGCCTCCTGTTAGTGCTTCATCTACACGTTATAGCCCAGAATTTTCCAATGCCTATCTCTTTGCAAAAGAGAGATATCGGCAAGGAAAAGCAGTATTGTACCTTTGCATTTTTCTACCAAACGAAGGACACTAGAATGAAAATTTAAAAGCCTCCTGTTAGTGCTTCATCTACACGGTATAGCCCTGAATTTTCCAATGCCTAGCTCTTTGCAAAAGAGAGATATTGGCAAGGAAAAGCTGTATTGTACCTTTGCATTTTTCTCCCAAACGAAGGACACTAGAATGAAAATTTTAAAGCCTCCTGTTAGTGCTTCATCTACACGTTATAGCCCTGAATTTTCCAATGCCTATCTCTTTGCAAAAGAGAGATATCGGCAAGGAAAAACTGTATTGTACCTTTGCATTTTTCTCCCAAACGAAAGACACTAGAATGAAAATTTTAAAGCCTCCTGTTAGTGCTTCATCTACACGTTATAGCCCTGCATTTTCCAATGCCTATCTCTTTGCAAAAGAGAGATATCGGCAAGGAAAAGCAGCATTGTACCTTTGCATTTTTCTCCCAAACGAAAGACACTAGAATGAAAATTGTAAAGCCTCCTGTTAGTGCTTCATCTACACGTTATAGCCCTGCATTTTCCAATGCCTAGCTCTTTGCAAAAGAGAGATATTGGCAAGGAAAAGCTGTATTGTACCTTTGCATTTTTCTCCCAAACGAAGGACACTAGAATGAAAATTTTAAAGCCTCCTGTTAGTGCTTCATCTACACGTTATAGCCCTGAATTTTCCAATGCCTAGCTCTTTGCAAAAGAGAGATATCGGCAAGGAAAAGCTGTATTGTACCTTTGCATTTTTCTCCCAAACGAAAGACACTAGAATGAAAATTTTAAAGCCTCCTGTTAGTGCTTCATCTACACGTTATAGCCCTGAATTTTCCAATGCCTATCTCTTTGCAAAAGAGAGATATCGGCAAGGAAAAGCTTTATTGTACCTTTGCATTTTTCTCCCAAATGAAGGACACTAGAATTAAAATTTTAAAGCCTCCTATTAGTGCTTCATCTACACGTTATAGCCCTGAATTTTCCAATGCCTATCTCTTTGCAAAAGAGAGATATCGGCAAGGAAAAGCTGTATTTTACCTTTGCATTTTTCTCCCAAACGAAGGACACTAGAATGAAAATTTTAAAGCCTCCTGTTAGTGCTTCATCTACACGTTTTAGCCCAGAATTTTCCAATGCCTATCTCTTTGCAAAAGAGAGATATCGGCAAGGAAAAGCATTATTGTACCTTTGCATTTTTCTACCAAACGAAGGACACTAGAATTAAAATTTAAAAGCCTCCTGTTAGTGCTTCATCTACACGGTATAGCCCTGAATTTTCCAATGCCTAGCTCTTTGCAAAAGAGAGATATTGGCAAGGAAAAGCTGTATTGTACCTTTGCATTTTTCTCCCAAACGAAGGACACTAGAATGAAAATTTTAAAGCCTCCTGTTAGTGCTTCATCTACACGTTATAGCCCTGAATTTTCCAATGCCTATCTCTTTGCAAAAGAGAGATATCGGCAAGGAAAAACTGTATTGTACCTTTGCATTTTTCTCCCAAACGAAAGACACTAGAATGAAAATTTTAAAGCCTCCTGTTAGTGCTTCATCTACACGTTATAGCCCTGCATTTTCCAATGCCTATCTCTTTGCAAAAGAGAGATATCGGCAAGGAAAAGCAGCATTGTACCTTTGCATTTTTCTCCCAAACGAAAGACACTAGAATGAAAATTGTAAAGCCTCCTGTTAGTGCTTCATCTACACGTTATAGCCCTGCATTTTCCAATGCCTAGCTCTTTGCAAAAGAGAGATATCGGCAAGGAAAAGCTGCATTGTACTTTTGCATTTTTCTCCCAAACGAAAGACACTAGAATGAAAATTTTAAAGCCTCCTTTTAGTGCTTCATCTACACGTAATAGCCCTGAATTTTCCAATGCCTATCTCTTTGCAAAAGAGAGATATCGGCAAGGAAATGCTGTATTGTACCTTTGCATTTTTCTCCCAAACGAAAGACACTAGAATGAAAATTTTAAAGCCTACTGTTAGTGCTTCATCTACACGTTATAGCCCTGCATTTTCCAATGCCTATCTCTTTGCAAAAGAGAGATATCGGCAAGGAAAAGCTGCATTGTACTTTTGCATTTTTCTCCCAAACGAAAGACACTAGAATGAAAATTTTAAAGCCTCCTTTTAGTGCTTCATCTACACGTAATAGCCCTGAATTTTCCAATGCCTATCTCTTTGCAAAAGAGAGATATCGGCAAGGAAATGCTGTATTGTACCTTTGCATTTTTCTCCCAAACGAAAGACACTAGAATGAAAATTTTAAAGCCTACTGTTAGTGCTTCATCTACACGTTATAGCCCTGCATTTTCCAATGCCTATCTCTTTGCAAAAGAGAGATATCGGCAAGGAAAAGCTGCATTGTACTTTTGCATTTTTCTCCCAAACGAAAGACACTAGAATGAATATTTTAAAGCCTCCTGTTAGTGCTTCATCTACACGTTATAGCCCTGAATTTTCCAATGCCTAGCTCTTTGCAAAAGAGAGATATTGGCAAGGAAAAGCTGTATTGTACCTTTGCATTTTTCTCCCAAACTAAAGACACTAGAATGAAAATTTTAAAGCCTACTGTTAGTGCTTCATCTACACGTTATAGCCCTGAATTTTCCAATGCCTATCTCTTTGCAAAAGAGAGATATCGGCAAGGAAATGCTGTATTGTACCTTTGCATTTTTCTCCCAAACGAAAGACACTAGAATGAAAATTTTAAAGCCTACTGTTAGTGCTTCATCTACACGTTATAGCCCTGCATTTTCCAATGCCTATCTCTTTGCAAAAGAGAGATATCGGCAAGGAAAAGCTGCATTGTACTTTTGCATTTTTCTCCCAAACGAAAGACACTAGAATGAAAATTTTAAAGCCTCCTGTTAGTGCTTCATCTACACGTTATAGCCCTGAATTTTCCAATGCCTAGCTCTTTGCAAAAGAGAGATATTGGCAAGGAAAAGCTGTATTGTACCTTTGCATTTTTCTCCCAAACGAAAGACACTAGAATGAAAATTTTAAAGCCTCCTGTTAGTGCTTCATCTACACGTTATAGCCCTGAATTTTCCAATGCCTATCTCTTTGCAAAAGAGAGATATCGGCAAGGAAAAGCTGTATTGTACCTTTGCATTTTTCTCCCAAACTAAAGACACTAGAATGAAAATTTTAAAGCCTACTGTTAGTGCTTCATCTACACGTTATAGCCCTGAATTTTCCAATGCCTAGCTCTTTGCAAAAGAGAGATATCGGCAAGGAAAAGCTTTATTGTACCTTTGCATTTTTCTCCCAAATGAAGGACACTAGAATTAAAATTTTAAAGCCTCCTATTAGTGCTTCATCTACACGTTATAGCCCTGAATTTTCCAATGCCTATCTCTTTGCAAAAGAGAGATATCGGCAAGGAAAAGCTGTATTTTACCTTTGCATTTTTCTCCCAAACGAAGGACACTAGAATGAAAATTTTAAAGCCTCCTGTTAGTGCTTCATCTACACGTTATAGCCCAGAATTTTCCAATGCCTATCTCTTTGCAAAAGAGAGATATCGGCAAGGAAAAGCAGTATTGTACCTTTGCATTTTTCTACCAAACGAAGGACACTAGAATGAAAATTTAAAAGCCTCCTGTTAGTGCTTCATCTACACGGTATAGCCCTGAATTTTCCAATGCCTAGCTCTTTGCAAAAGAGAGATATTGGCAAGGAAAAGCTGTATTGTACCTTTGCATTTTTCTCCCAAACGAAGGACACTAGAATGAAAATTTTAAAGCCTCCTGTTAGTGCTTCATCTACACGTTATAGCCCTGAATTTTCCAATGCCTATCTCTTTGCAAAAGAGAGATATCGGCAAGGAAAAACTGTATTGTACCTTTGCATTTTTCTCCCAAACGAAAGACACTAGAATGAAAATTTTAAAGCCTCCTGTTAGTGCTTCATCTACACGTTATAGCCCTGCATTTTCCAATGCCTATCTCTTTGCAAAAGAGAGATATCGGCAAGGAAAAGCAGCATTGTACCTTTGCATTTTTCTCCCAAACGAAAGACACTAGAATGAAAATTGTAAAGCCTCCTGTTAGTGCTTCATCTACACGTTATAGCCCTGCATTTTCCAATGCCTAGCTCTTTGCAAAAGAGAGATATTGGCAAGGAAAAGCTGTATTGTACCTTTGCATTTTTCTCCCAAACGAAGGACACTAGAATGAAAATTTTAAAGCCTCCTGTTAGTGCTTCATCTACACGTTATAGCCCTGAATTTTCCAATGCCTATCTCTTTGCAAAAGAGAGATATCGGCAAGGAAAAGCTGTATTGTACCTTTGCATTTTTCTCCCAAACTAAAGACACTAGAATGAAAATTTTAAAGCCTTCTGTTAGTGCTTCATCTACACGTTATAGCCCTGAATTTTCCAATGCCTAGCTCTTTGCAAAAGAGAGATATCGGCAAGGAAAAGCTGTATTGTACCTTTGCATTTTTCTCCCAAACGAAAGACACTAGAATGAAAATGTTAAAGCCTCCTGTTAGTGCTTCATCTACAAGTTATAGCCCTGAATTTTCCAATGCCTATCTCTTTGCAAAAGAGAGATATCGGCAAGGAAAAGCTTTATTGTACCTTTGCATTTTTCTCCCAAATGAAGGACACTAGAATTAAAATTTTAAAGCCTACTATTAGTGCTTCATCTACACGTTATAGCCCTGAATTTTCCAATGCCTATCTCTTTGCAAAAGAGAGATATCGGCAAGGAAAAGCTGTATTTTACCTTTGCATTTTTCTCCCAAACGAAGGACACTAGAATGAAAATTTTAAAGCCTCCTGTTAGTGCAAAGGTACAATACTGCTTTTCCTTGCCGATATCTCTCTTTTGCAAAGAGATAGGCATTGGAAAATTCTGGGCTATAACGTGTAGACGTTATAGCCCAGAATTTTCCAATGCCTATCTCTTTGCAAAAGAGAGATATCGGCAAGGAAAAGCAGTATTGTACCTTTGCATTTTTCTACCAAACGAAGGACACTAGAATGAAAATTTAAAAGCCTCCTGTTAGTGCTTCATCTACACGGTATAGCCCTGAATTTTCCAATGCCTAGCTCTTTGCAAAAGAGAGATATTGGCAAGGAAAAGCTGTATTGTACCTTTGCATTTTTCTCCCAAACGAAGGACACTAGAATGAAAATTTTAAAGCCTCCTGTTAGTGCTTCATCTACACGTTATAGCCCTGAATTTTCCAATGCCTATCTCTTTGCAAAAGAGAGATATCGGCAAGGAAAAACTGTATTGTACCTTTGCATTTTTCTCCCAAACGAAAGACACTAGAATGAAAATTTTAAAGCCTCCTGTTAGTGCTTCATCTACACGTTATAGCCCTGCATTTTCCAATGCCTATCTCTTTGCAAAAGAGAGATATCGGCAAGGAAAAGCAGCATTGTACCTTTGCATTTTTCTCCCAAACGAAAGACACTAGAATGAAAATTGTAAAGCCTCCTGTTAGTGCTTCATCTACACGTTATAGCCCTGCATTTTCCAATGCCTAGCTCTTTGCAAAAGAGAGATATTGGCAAGGAAAAGCTGTATTGTACCTTTGCATTTTTCTCCCAAACGAAGGACACTAGAATGAAAATTTTAAAGCCTCCTGTTAGTGCTTCATCTACACGTTATAGCCCTGAATTTTCCAATGCCTAGCTCTTTGCAAAAGAGAGATATCGGCAAGGAAAAGCTGTATTGTACCTTTGCATTTTTCTCCCAAACGAAAGACACTAGAATGAAAATTTTAAAGCCTCCTGTTAGTGCTTCATCTACACGTTATAGCCCTGAATTTTCCAATGCCTATCTCTTTGCAAAAGAGAGATATCGGCAAGGAAAAGCTTTATTGTACCTTTGCATTTTTCTCCCAAATGAAGGACACTAGAATTAAAATTTTAAAGCCTCCTATTAGTGCTTCATCTACACGTTATAGCCCTGAATTTTCCAATGCCTATCTCTTTGCAAAAGAGAGATATCGGCAAGGAAAAGCTGTATTTTACCTTTGCATTTTTCTCCCAAACGAAGGACACTAGAATGAAAATTTTAAAGCCTCCTGTTAGTGCTTCATCTACACGTTTTAGCCCAGAATTTTCCAATGCCTATCTCTTTGCAAAAGAGAGATATCGGCAAGGAAAAGCATTATTGTACCTTTGCATTTTTCTACCAAACGAAGGACACTAGAATTAAAATTTAAAAGCCTCCTGTTAGTGCTTCATCTACACGGTATAGCCCTGAATTTTCCAATGCCTAGCTCTTTGCAAAAGAGAGATATTGGCAAGGAAAAGCTGTATTGTACCTTTGCATTTTTCTCCCAAACGAAGGACACTAGAATGAAAATTTTAAAGCCTCCTGTTAGTGCTTCATCTACACGTTATAGCCCTGAATTTTCCAATGCCTATCTCTTTGCAAAAGAGAGATATCGGCAAGGAAAAACTGTATTGTACCTTTGCATTTTTCTCCCAAACGAAAGACACTAGAATGAAAATTTTAAAGCCTCCTGTTAGTGCTTCATCTACACGTTATAGCCCTGCATTTTCCAATGCCTATCTCTTTGCAAAAGAGAGATATCGGCAAGGAAAAGCAGCATTGTACCTTTGCATTTTTCTCCCAAACGAAAGACACTAGAATGAAAATTGTAAAGCCTCCTGTTAGTGCTTCATCTACACGTTATAGCCCTGCATTTTCCAATGCCTAGCTCTTTGCAAAAGAGAGATATCGGCAAGGAAAAGCTGCATTGTACTTTTGCATTTTTCTCCCAAACGAAAGACACTAGAATGAAAATTTTAAAGCCTCCTTTTAGTGCTTCATCTACACGTAATAGCCCTGAATTTTCCAATGCCTATCTCTTTGCAAAAGAGAGATATCGGCAAGGAAATGCTGTATTGTACCTTTGCATTTTTCTCCCAAACGAAAGACACTAGAATGAAAATTTTAAAGCCTACTGTTAGTGCTTCATCTACACGTTATAGCCCTGCATTTTCCAATGCCTATCTCTTTGCAAAAGAGAGATATCGGCAAGGAAAAGCTGCATTGTACTTTTGCATTTTTCTCCCAAACGAAAGACACTAGAATGAATATTTTAAAGCCTCCTGTTAGTGCTTCATCTACACGTTATAGCCCTGAATTTTCCAATGCCTAGCTCTTTGCAAAAGAGAGATATTGGCAAGGAAAAGCTGTATTGTACCTTTGCATTTTTCTCCCAAACTAAAGACACTAGAATGAAAATTTTAAAGCCTACTGTTAGTGCTTCATCTACACGTTATAGCCCTGAATTTTCCAATGCCTATCTCTTTGCAAAAGAGAGATATCGGCAAGGAAATGCTGTATTGTACCTTTGCATTTTTCTCCCAAACTAAAGACACTAGAATGAAAATTTTAAAGCCTTCTGTTAGTGCTTCATCTACACGTTATAGCCCTGAATTTTCCAATGCCTAGCTCTTTGCAAAAGAGAGATATCGGCAAGGAAAAGCTGTATTGTACCTTTGCATTTTTCTCCCAAACGAAAGACACTAGAATGAAAATTTTAAAGCCTCCTGTTAGTGCTTCATCTACAAGTTATAGCCCTGAATTTTCCAATGCCTATCTCTTTGCAAAAGAGAGATATCGGCAAGGAAAAGCTTTATTGTACCTTTGCATTTTTCTCCCAAATGAAGGACACTAGAATTAAAATTTTAAAGCCTACTATTAGTGCTTCATCTACACGTTATAGCCCTGAATTTTCCAATGCCTATCTCTTTGCAAAAGAGAGATATCGGCAAGGAAAAGCTGTATTTTACCTTTGCATTTTTCTCCCAAACGAAGGACACTAGAATGAAAATTTTAAAGCCTCCTGTTAGTGCTTCATCTACACGTTATAGCCCAGAATTTTCCAATGCCTATCTCTTTGCAAAAGAGAGATATCGGCAAGGAAAAGCAGTATTGTACCTTTGCATTTTTCTACCAAACGAAGGACACTAGAATGAAAATTTAAAAGCCTCCTGTTAGTGCTTCATCTACACGGTATAGCCCTGAATTTTCCAATGCCTAGCTCTTTGCAAAAGAGAGATATTGGCAAGGAAAAGCTGTATTGTACCTTTGCATTTTTCTCCCAAACGAAGGACACTAGAATGAAAATTTTAAAGCCTCCTGTTAGTGCTTCATCTACACGTTATAGCCCTGAATTTTCCAATGCCTATCTCTTTGCAAAAGAGAGATATCGGCAAGGAAAAACTGTATTGTACCTTTGCATTTTTCTCCCAAACGAAAGACACTAGAATGAAAATTTTAAAGCCTCCTGTTAGTGCTTCATCTACACGTTATAGCCCTGCATTTTCCAATGCCTATCTCTTTGCAAAAGAGAGATATCGGCAAGGAAAAGCAGCATTGTACCTTTGCATTTTTCTCCCAAACGAAAGACACTAGAATGAAAATTGTAAAGCCTCCTGTTAGTGCTTCATCTACACGTTATAGCCCTGCATTTTCCAATGCCTAGCTCTTTGCAAAAGAGAGATATTGGCAAGGAAAAGCTGTATTGTACCTTTGCATTTTTCTCCCAAACGAAGGACACTAGAATGAAAATTTTAAAGCCTCCTGTTAGTGCTTCATCTACACGTTATAGCCCTGAATTTTCCAATGCCTAGCTCTTTGCAAAAGAGAGATATCGGCAAGGAAAAGCTGTATTGTACCTTTGCATTTTTCTCCCAAACGAAAGACACTAGAATGAAAATTTTAAAGCCTCCTGTTAGTGCTTCATCTACACGTTATAGCCCTGAATTTTCCAATGCCTATCTCTTTGCAAAAGAGAGATATCGGCAAGGAAAAGCTTTATTGTACCTTTGCATTTTTCTCCCAAATGAAGGACACTAGAATTAAAATTTTAAAGCCTCCTATTAGTGCTTCATCTACACGTTATAGCCCTGAATTTTCCAATGCCTATCTCTTTGCAAAAGAGAGATATCGGCAAGGAAAAGCTGTATTTTACCTTTGCATTTTTCTCCCAAACGAAGGACACTAGAATGAAAATTTTAAAGCCTCCTGTTAGTGCTTCATCTACACGTTTTAGCCCAGAATTTTCCAATGCCTATCTCTTTGCAAAAGAGAGATATCGGCAAGGAAAAGCATTATTGTACCTTTGCATTTTTCTACCAAACGAAGGACACTAGAATTAAAATTTAAAAGCCTCCTGTTAGTGCTTCATCTACACGGTATAGCCCTGAATTTTCCAATGCCTAGCTCTTTGCAAAAGAGAGATATTGGCAAGGAAAAGCTGTATTGTACCTTTGCATTTTTCTCCCAAACGAAGGACACTAGAATGAAAATTTTAAAGCCTCCTGTTAGTGCTTCATCTACACGTTATAGCCCTGAATTTTCCAATGCCTATCTCTTTGCAAAAGAGAGATATCGGCAAGGAAAAACTGTATTGTACCTTTGCATTTTTCTCCCAAACGAAAGACACTAGAATGAAAATTTTAAAGCCTCCTGTTAGTGCTTCATCTACACGTTATAGCCCTGCATTTTCCAATGCCTATCTCTTTGCAAAAGAGAGATATCGGCAAGGAAAAGCAGCATTGTACCTTTGCATTTTTCTCCCAAACGAAAGACACTAGAATGAAAATTGTAAAGCCTCCTGTTAGTGCTTCATCTACACGTTATAGCCCTGCATTTTCCAATGCCTAGCTCTTTGCAAAAGAGAGATATCGGCAAGGAAAAGCTGCATTGTACTTTTGCATTTTTCTCCCAAACGAAAGACACTAGAATGAAAATTTTAAAGCCTCCTTTTAGTGCTTCATCTACACGTAATAGCCCTGAATTTTCCAATGCCTATCTCTTTGCAAAAGAGAGATATCGGCAAGGAAATGCTGTATTGTACCTTTGCATTTTTCTCCCAAACGAAAGACACTAGAATGAAAATTTTAAAGCCTACTGTTAGTGCTTCATCTACACGTTATAGCCCTGCATTTTCCAATGCCTATCTCTTTGCAAAAGAGAGATATCGGCAAGGAAAAGCTGCATTGTACTTTTGCATTTTTCTCCCAAACGAAAGACACTAGAATGAATATTTTAAAGCCTCCTGTTAGTGCTTCATCTACACGTTATAGCCCTGAATTTTCCAATGCCTAGCTCTTTGCAAAAGAGAGATATTGGCAAGGAAAAGCTGTATTGTACCTTTGCATTTTTCTCCCAAACTAAAGACACTAGAATGAAAATTTTAAAGCCTACTGTTAGTGCTTCATCTACACGTTATAGCCCTGAATTTTCCAATGCCTATCTCTTTGCAAAAGAGAGATATCGGCAAGGAAATGCTGTATTGTACCTTTGCATTTTTCTCCCAAACGAAAGACACTAGAATGAAAATTTTAAAGCCTACTGTTAGTGCTTCATCTACACGTTATAGCCCTGCATTTTCCAATGCCTATCTCTTTGCAAAAGAGAGATATCGGCAAGGAAAAGCTGCATTGTACCTTTGCATTTTTCTCCCAAACGAAGGACACTAGAAAGAAAATTTTAAAGCCTCCTGTTAGGCCATCATCTACACGACATAGCCCTGAATTTTCCAATGCGTAGCTCTTTGCAAAAGAGAGATATTGGCAAGGAAAAGCTGTCTTGTACCTTTGCATTTTTCTCCCAAACGAAGGACACTAGAAAGAAAATTTTAAAGCCTCCTGTTAGGCCATCATCTACACGACATAGCCCTGAATTTTCCAATGCGCAGCTCTTTGCAAAAGAGAGATATTGGCAAGGAAAAGCTGTCTTGTACCATTGCATTTTTCTCCCAAACGAAGGACACTAGAAAGAAAATTTTAAAGCCTCCTGTTAGGCCATCATCTACACGACATAGCCCTGAATTTTCCAATGCGTAGCTCTTTGCAAAAGAGAGATATCGGCAAGGAAAAGCTGCATTGTACTTTTGCATTTTTCTCCCAAATGAAAGACACTAGAATGAAAATTTTAAAGCCTCCTTTTAGTGCTTCATCTACACGTAATAGCCCTGAATTTTCCTATGCCTATCTCTTTGCAAAAGAGAGATATCGGCAAGGAAATGCTGTATTGTACCTTTGCATTTTTCTCCCAAACGAAAGACACTAGAATGAAAATTTTAAAGCCTACTGTTAGTGCTTCATCTACACGTTATAGCCCTGCATTTTCCAATGCCTATCTCTTTGCAAAAGAGAGATATCGGCAAGGAAAAGCTGCATTGTACTTTTGCATTTTTCTCCCAAACGAAAGACACTAGAATGAAAATTTTAAAGCCTCCTTTTAGTGCTTCATCTACACGTAATAGCCCTGAATTTTCCAATGCCTATCTCTTTGCAAAAGAGAGATATCGGCAAGGAAATGCTGTATTGTACCTTTGCATTTTTCTCCCAAACGAAAGACACTAGAATGAAAATTTTAAAGCCTACTGTTAGTGCTTCATCTACACGTTATAGCCCTGCATTTTCCAATGCCTATCTCTTTGCAAAAGAGAGATATCGGCAAGGAAAAGCTGCATTGTACTTTTGCATTTTTCTCCCAAACGAAAGACACTAGAATGAATATTTTAAAGCCTCCTGTTAGTGCTTCATCTACACGTTATAGCCCTGAATTTTCCAATGCCTATCTCTTTGCAAAAGAGAGATATCGGCAAGGAAAAGCTTTATTGTACCTTTGCATTTTTCTCCCAAACGAAAGACACTAGAATGAAAATTTTAAAGCCTACTATTAGTGCTTCATCTACACGTTATAGCCCTGAATTTTCCAATGCCTATCTCTTTGCAAAAGAGAGATATCGGCAAGGAAAAGCTGTATTTTACCTTTGCATTTTTCTCCCAAACGAAGGACACTAGAATGAAAATTTTAAAGCCTCCTGTTAGTGCTTCATCTACACGTTATAGCCCAGAATTTTCCAATGCCTATCTCTTTGCAAAAGAGAGATATCGGCAAGGAAAAGCAGTATTGTACCTTTGCATTTTTCTACCAAACGAAGGACACTAGAATGAAAATTTAAAAGCCTCCTGTTAGTGCTTCATCTACACGGTATAGCCCTGAATTTTCCAATGCCTAGCTCTTTGCAAAAGAGAGATATTGGCAAGGAAAAGCTGTATTGTACCTTTGCATTTTTCTCCCAAACGAAGGACACTAGAATGAAAATTTTAAAGCCTCCTGTTAGTGCTTCATCTACACGTTATAGCCCTGAATTTTCCAATGCCTATCTCTTTGCAAAAGAGAGATATCGGCAAGGAAAAACTGTATTGTACCTTTGCATTTTTCTCCCAAACGAAAGACACTAGAATGAAAATTTTAAAGCCTACTGTTAGTGCTTCATCTACACGTTATAGCCCTGCATTTTCCAATGCCTATCTCTTTGCAAAAGAGAGATATCGGCAAGGAAAAGCAGCATTGTACCTTTGCATTTTTCTCCCAAACGAAAGACACTAGAATGAAAATTGTAAAGCCTCCTGTTAGTGCTTCATCTACACGTTATAGCCCTGCATTTTCCAATGCCTAGCTCTTTGCAAAAGAGAGATATTGGCAAGGAAAAGCTGTATTGTACCTTTGCATTTTTCTCCCAAACGAAGGACACTAGAATGAAAATTTTAAAGCCTCCTGTTAGTGCTTCATCTACACGTTATAGCCCTGAATTTTCCAATGCCTAGCTCTTTGCAAAAGAGAGATATCGGCAAGGAAAAGCTGTATTGTACCTTTGCATTTTTCTCCCAAACGAAAGACACTAGAATGAAAATTTTAAAGCCTCCTGTTAGTGCTTCATCTACACGTTATAGCCCTGAATTTTCCAATGCCTATCTCTTTGCAAAAGAGAGATATCGGCAAGGAAAAGCTTTATTGTACCTTTGCATTTTTCTCCCAAATGAAGGACACTAGAATTAAAATTTTAAAGCCTCCTATTAGTGCTTCATCTACACGTTATAGCCCTGAATTTTCCAATGCCTATCTCTTTGCAAAAGAGAGATATCGGCAAGGAAAAGCTGTATTTTACCTTTGCATTTTTCTCCCAAACGAAGGACACTAGAATGAAAATTTTAAAGCCTCCTGTTAGTGCTTCATCTACACGTTTTAGCCCAGAATTTTCCAATGCCTATCTCTTTGCAAAAGAGAGATATCGGCAAGGAAAAGCAGTCTTGTACCTTTGCATTTTTCTACCAAACGAAGGACACTAGAATGAAAATTTAAAAGCCTCCTGTTAGTGCTTCATCTACACGGTATAGCCCTGAATTTTCCAATGCCTAGCTCTTTGCAAAAGAGAGATATTGGCAAGGAAAAGCTGTATTGTACCTTTGCATTTTTCTCCCAAACGAAGGACACTAGAATGAAAATTTTAAAGCCTCCTGTTAGTGCTTCATCTACACGTTATAGCCCTGAATTTTCCAATGCCTATCTCTTTGCAAAAGAGAGATATCGGCAAGGAAAAACTGTATTGTACCTTTGCATTTTTCTCCCAAACGAAAGACACTAGAATGAAAATTTTAAAGCCTCCTGTTAGTGCTTCATCTACACGTTATAGCCCTGCATTTTCCAATGCCTATCTCTTTGCAAAAGAGAGATATCGGCAAGGAAAAGCAGCATTGTACCTTTGCATTTTTCTCCCAAACGAAAGACACTAGAATGAAAATTGTAAAGCCTCCTGTTAGTGCTTCATCTACACGTTATAGCCCTGCATTTTCCAATGCCTAGCTCTTTGCAAAAGAGAGATATTGGCAAGGAAAAGCTGTATTGTACCTTTGCATTTTTCTCCCAAACGAAGGACACTAGAATGAAAATTTTAAAGCCTCCTGTTAGTGCTTCATCTACACGTTATAGCCCTGAATTTTCCAATGCCTATCTCTTTGCAAAAGAGAGATATCGGCAAGGAAAAACTGTATTGTACCTTTGCATTTTTCTCCCAAACGAAAGACACTAGAATGAAAATTTTAAAGCCTCCTGTTAGTGCTTCATCTACACGTTATAGCCCTGAATTTTCCAATGCCTAGCTCTTTGCAAAAGAGAGATATTGGCAAGGAAAAGCTGTATTGTACCTTTGCATTTTTCTCCCAAACGAAAGACACTAGAATGAAAATTTTAAAGCCTACTGTTAGTGCTTCATCTACACGTTAATGTCCTGAATTTTCCAATGCCTAGCTCTTTGCAAAAGAGAGATATCGGCAAGGAAAAGCTGTATTGTACCTTTGCATTTTTCTCCCAAAAGAAGGACACTAGAATGAAAATTTTAAAGCCTCCTATTAGTGCTTCATCTACACGTTATAGCCCTGAATTTTCCAATGCCTATCTCTTTGCAAAAGAGAGATATCGGCAAGGAAAAGCTGTATTGTACCTTTGCATTTTTCTCCCAAACGAAGGACACTAGAATGAAAATTTTAAAGCCTCCTGTTAGTGCTTCATCTACACGTTATAGCCCTGAATTTTCCAATGCCTATCTCTTTGCAAAAGAGAGATATCGGCAAGGAAAAGCTGTATTGTACCTTTGCATTTTTCTCCCAAACGAAAGACACTAGAATGAAAATTGTAAAGCCTCCTGTTAGTGCTTCATCTACACGTTATAGCCCTGCATTTTCCAATGCCTAGCTCTTTGCAAAAGAGAGATATTGGCAAGGAAAAGCTGTATTGTACCTTTGCATTTTTCTCCCAAACGAAAGACACTAGATTAAAAATTTTAAAGCCTCCTGTTAGTGCTTCATCTACACGTTATAGCCCTGCATTTTCCAATGCCTAGCTCTTTGCAAAAGAGAGATATTGGCAAGGAAAAACTGTATTGTACCTTTGCATTTTTCTCCCAAACGAAGGACACTAGAATGAAAATTTTTAAGCCTCCTGTTAGTGCTTCATCTACACGTTATAGCCCTGAATTTTCCAATGCCTATCTCTTTGCAAAAGAGAGATATCGGCAAGGAAAAGCTGTATTGTACCTTTGCATTTTTCTCCCAAACGAAAGACACTAGAATGAAAATTGTAAAGCCTCCTGTTAGTGCTTCATCTACACGTTATAGCCCTGCATTTTCCAATGCCTAGCTCTTTGCAAAAGAGAGATATTGGCAAGGAAAAGCTGTATTGTACCTTTGCATTTTTCTCCCAAACGAAAGACACTAGAATGAAAATTTTAAAGCCTCCTGTTAGTGCTTCATCTACACGTTATAGCCCTGAATTTTCCAATGCCTATCTCTGTGCAAAAGAGAGATATCGGCAAGGAAATGCTGTTTTGTACCTTTGCATTTTTCTCCCAAACGAAAGACACTAGAATGAAAATTTTAAAGCCTCCTGTTAGTGCTTCATCTACACGTTATAGCCCTGCATTTTCCAATGCCTATCTCTTTGCAAAAGAGAGATATCGGCAAGGAAAAGCTGCATTGTACCTTTGCATTTTTCTCACAAACAAAAGACACTAGAATGAAAATTGTAAAGCCTCCTGTTAGTGCTTCATCTACACGTTATAGCCCTGCATTTTCCAATGCCTAGCTCTTTGCAAAAGAGAGATATTGGCAAGGAAAAGCTGTATTGTACCTTTGCATTTTTCTCCCAAACGAAGGACACTAGATTGAAAATTTTAAAGCCTCCTATTAGTGCTTCATCTACACGTTATAGCCCTGAATTTTCCAATGCCTATCTCTTTGCAAAAGAGAGATATCGGCAAGGAAAAGCTGCATTGTACTTTTGCATTTTTCTCCCAAACGAAAGACACTAGAATGAAAATTTTAAAGCCTCCTGTTAGTGCTTCATCTACACGTTTTAGCCCTGCATTTTCCAATGCCTAGCTCTTTGCAAAAGAGAGATATTGGCAAGGAAAAGCTGTATTGTACCTTTGCATTTTTCTCCCAAACGAAGGACACTAGAATGAAAATTTAAAAGCCTCCTGTTTAGTGCTTCATCTACACGGTATAGCCCTGAATTTTCCAATGCCTATCTCTTTGCAAAAGAGAGATATCGGCAAGGAAAAACTGTATTGTACCTTTGCATTTTTCTCCCAAACGAAAGACACTAGAATGAAAATTTTAAAGCCTCCTGTTAGTGCTTCATCTACACGTTATAGCCCTGAATTTTCCAATGCCTAGCTCTTTGCAAAAGAGAGATATTGGCAAGGAAGAGCTGTCTTGTACCTTTGCATTTTTCTCCCAAACGAAGGACACTAGAATGAAAATTTTAAAGCCTCCTGTTAGGCCATCATCTACACGACATAGCCCTGAATTTTCCAATGCGTAGCTCTTTGCAAAAGAGAGATATTGGCAAGGAAAAGCTGTCTTGTACCTTTGCATTTTTCTCCCAAACGAAGGACACTAGAAAGAAAATTTTAAAGCCTCCTGTTAGGCCATCATCTACACGACATAGCCCTGAATTTTCCAATGCGCAGCTCTTTGCAAAAGAGAGATATTGGCAAGGAAAAGCTGTCTTGTACCATTGCATTTTTCTCCCAAACGAAGGACACTAGAAAGAAAATTTTAAAGCCTCCTGTTAGGCCATCATCTACACGACATAGCCCTGAATTTTCCAATGCGTAGCTCTTTGCAAAAGAGAGATATCGGCAAGGAAAAGCTGCATTGTACTTTTGCATTTTTCTCCCAAACGAAGGACACTAGAAAGAAAATTTTAAAGCCTCCTGTTAGGCCATCATCTACACGACATAGCCCTGAATTTTCCAATGCGTAGCTCTTTGCAAAAGAGAGATATTGGCAAGGAAAAGCTGTCTTGTACCTTTGCATTTTTCTCCCAAACGAAGGACACTAGAAAGAAAATTTTAAAGCCTCCTGTTAGGCCATCATCTACACGACATAGCCCTGAATTTTCCAATGCGCAGCTCTTTGCAAAAGAGAGATATTGGCAAGGAAAAGCTGTCTTGTACCATTGCATTTTTCTCCCAAACGAAGGACACTAGAAAGAACATTTTAAAGCCTCCTGTTAGGCCATCATCTACACGACATAGCCCTGAATTTTCCAATGCGTAGCTCTTTGCAAAAGAGAGATATCGGCACGGAAAAGCTGCATTGTACTTTTGCATTTTTCTCCCAAATGAAAGACACTAGAATGAAAATTTTAAAGCCTCCTTTTAGTGCTTCATCTACACGTAATAGCCCTGAATTTTCCTATGCCTATCTCTTTGCAAAAGAGAGATATCGGCAAGGAAATGCTGTATTGTACCTTTGCATTTTTCTCCCAAACGAAAGACACTAGAATGAAAATTTTAAAGCCTACTGTTAGTGCTTCATCTACACGTTATAGCCCTGCATTTTCCAATGCCTATCTCTTTGCAAAAGAGAGATATCGGCAAGGAAAAGCTGCATTGTACTTTTGCATTTTTCTCCCAAACGAAAGACACTAGAATGAATATTTTAAAGCCTCCTGTTAGTGCTTCATCTACACGTTATAGCCCTGAATTTTCCAATGCCTAGCTCTTTGCAAAAGAGAGATATTGGCAAGGAAAAGCTGTATTGTACCTTTGCATTTTTCTCCCAAACTAAAGACACTAGAATGAAAATTTTAAAGCCTACTGTTAGTGCTTCATCTACACGTTATAGCCCTGAATTTTCCAATGCCTATCTCTTTGCAAAAGAGAGATATCGGCAAGGAAATGCTGTATTGTACCTTTGCATTTTTCTCCCAAACGAAAGACACTAGAATGAAAATTTTAAAGCCTACTGTTAGTGCTTCATCTACACGTTATAGCCCTGCATTTTCCAATGCCTATCTCTTTGCAAAAGAGAGATATCGGCAAGGAAAAGCTGCATTGTACTTTTGCATTTTTCTCCCAAACGAAAGACACTAGAATGAAAATTTTAAAGCCTCCTGTTAGTGCTTCATCTACACGTTATAGCCCTGAATTTTCCAATGCCTAGCTCTTTGCAAAAGAGAGATATTGGCAAGGAAAAGCTGTATTGTACCTTTGCATTTTTCTCCCAAACGAAAGACACTAGAATGAAAATTTTAAAGCCTCCTGTTAGTGCTTCATCTACACGTTATAGCCCTGAATTTTCCAATGCCTATCTCTTTGCAAAAGAGAGATATCGGCAAGGAAAAGCTGTATTGTACCTTTGCATTTTTCTCCCAAACTAAAGACACTAGAATGAAATTTTTAAAGCCTACTGTTAGTGCTTCATCTACACGTTATAGCCCTGAATTTTCCAATGCCTAGCTCTTTGCAAAAGAGAGATATCGGCAAGGAAAAGCTTTATTGTACCTTTGCATTTTTCTCCCAAATGAAGGACACTAGAATTAAAATTTTAAAGCCTCCTATTAGTGCTTCATCTACACGTTATAGCCCTGAATTTTCCAATGCCTATCTCTTTGCAAAAGAGAGATATCGGCAAGGAAAAGCTGTATTTTACCTTTGCATTTTTCTCCCAAACGAAGGACACTAGAATGAAAATTTTAAAGCCTCCTGTTAGTGCTTCATCTACACGTTATAGCCCAGAATTTTCCAATGCCTATCTCTTTGCAAAAGAGAGATATCGGCAAGGAAAAGCAGTATTGTACCTTTGCATTTTTCTACCAAACGAAGGACACTAGAATGAAAATTTAAAAGCCTCCTGTTAGTGCTTCATCTACACGGTATAGCCCTGAATTTTCCAATGCCTAGCTCTTTGCAAAAGAGAGATATTGGCAAGGAAAAGCTGTATTGTACCTTTGCATTTTTCTCCCAAACGAAGGACACTAGAATGAAAATTTTAAAGCCTCCTGTTAGTGCTTCATCTACACGTTATAGCCCTGAATTTTCCAATGCCTATCTCTTTGCAAAAGAGAGATATCGGCAAGGAAAAACTGTATTGTACCTTTGCATTTTTCTCCCAAACGAAAGACACTAGAATGAAAATTTTAAAGCCTCCTGTTAGTGCTTCATCTACACGTTATAGCCCTGCATTTTCCAATGCCTATCTCTTTGCAAAAGAGAGATATCGGCAAGGAAAAGCAGCATTGTACCTTTGCATTTTTCTCCCAAACGAAAGACACTAGAATGAAAATTGTAAAGCCTCCTGTTAGTGCTTCATCTACACGTTATAGCCCTGCATTTTCCAATGCCTAGCTCTTTGCAAAAGAGAGATATTGGCAAGGAAAAGCTGTATTGTACCTTTGCATTTTTCTCCCAAACGAAGGACACTAGAATGAAAATTTTAAAGCCTCCTGTTAGTGCTTCATCTACACGTTATAGCCCTGAATTTTCCAATGCCTATCTCTTTGCAAAAGAGAGATATCGGCAAGGAAAAGCTGTATTGTACCTTTGCATTTTTCTCCCAAACTAAAGACACTAGAATGAAAATTTTAAAGCCTTCTGTTAGTGCTTCATCTACACGTTATAGCCCTGAATTTTCCAATGCCTAGCTCTTTGCAAAAGAGAGATATCGGCAAGGAAAAGCTGTATTGTACCTTTGCATTTTTCTCCCAAACGAAAGACACTAGAATGAAAATTTTAAAGCCTCCTGTTAGTGCTTCATCTACAAGTTATAGCCCTGAATTTTCCAATGCCTATCTCTTTGCAAAAGAGAGATATCGGCAAGGAAAAGCTTTATTGTACCTTTGCATTTTTCTCCCAAATGAAGGACACTAGAATTAAAATTTTAAAGCCTACTATTAGTGCTTCATCTACACGTTATAGCCCTGAATTTTCCAATGCCTATCTCTTTGCAAAAGAGAGATATCGGCAAGGAAAAGCTGTATTTTACCTTTGCATTTTTCTCCCAAACGAAGGACACTAGAATGAAAATTTTAAAGCCTCCTGTTAGTGCTTCATCTACACGTTATAGCCCAGAATTTTCCAATGCCTATCTCTTTGCAAAAGAGAGATATCGGCAAGGAAAAGCAGTATTGTACCTTTGCATTTTTCTACCAAACGAAGGACACTAGAATGAAAATTTAAAAGCCTCCTGTTAGTGCTTCATCTACACGGTATAGCCCTGAATTTTCCAATGCCTAGCTCTTTGCAAAAGAGAGATATTGGCAAGGAAAAGCTGTATTGTACCTTTGCATTTTTCTCCCAAACGAAGGACACTAGAATGAAAATTTTAAAGCCTCCTGTTAGTGCTTCATCTACACGTTATAGCCCTGAATTTTCCAATGCCTATCTCTTTGCAAAAGAGAGATATTGGCAAGGAAAAGCTGTATTGTACCTTTGCATTTTTCTCCCAAACGAAGGACACTAGAATGAAAATTTTAAAGCCTCCTGTTAGTGCTTCATCTACACGTTATAGCCCAGAATTTTCCAATGCCTATCTCTTTGCAAAAGAGAGATATCGGCAAGGAAAAACTGTATTGTACCTTTGCATTTTTCTCCCAAACGAAAGACACTAGAATGAAAATTTTAAAGCCTCCTGTTAGTGCTTCATCTACACGTTATAGCCCTGCATTTTCCAATGCCTATCTCTTTGCAAAAGAGAGATATCGGCAAGGAAAAGCAGCATTGTACCTTTGCATTTTTCTCCCAAACGAAAGACACTAGAATGAAAATTGTAAAGCCTCCTGTTAGTGCTTCATCTACACGTTATAGCCCTGAATTTTCCAATGCCTATTTCTTTGCAAAAGAGAGATATCGGCAAGGAAAAGCTTTATTGTACCTTTGCATTTTTCTCCCAAACGAAGGACACTAGAATGAAAATTTTAAAGCCTCCTGTTAGTGCTTCATCTACACGTTATAGCCCTGAATTTTCCAATGCCTATCTCTTTGCAAAAGAGAGATATCGGCAAGGAAAAGCTGTATTGTACCTTTGCATTTTTCTACCAAACGAAGGACACTAGAATGAAAATTTAAAAGCCTCCTGTTAGTGCTTCATCTACACGGTATAGCCCTGAATTTTCCAATGCCTAGCTCTTTGCAAAAGAGAGATATTGGCAAGGAAAAGCTGTATTGTACTTTTGCATTTTTCTCCCAAACGAAGGACACTAGAATGAAAATTTTAAAGCCTCCTGTTAGTGCTTCATCTACGCGTTATAGCCCTGCATTTTCCAATGCCTATCTCTTTGCAAAAGAGAGATATCGGCAAGGAAAAGCAGCATTGTACCTTTGCATTTTTCTCCCAAACGAAAGACACTAGAAAGAAAATTTTAAAGCCTCCTGTTAGGCCATCATCTACACGACATAGCCCTGAATTTTCCAATGCGCAGCTCTTTGCAAAAGAGAGATATTGGCAAGGAAAAGCTGTCTTGTACCATTGCATTTTTCTCCCAAACGAAGGACACTAGAAAGAAAATTTTAAAGCCTCCTGTTAGGCCATCATCTACACGACATAGCCCTGAATTTTCCAATGCGCAGCTCTTTGCAAAAGAGAGATATTGGCAAGGAAAAGCTGTCTTGTACCATTGCATTTTTCTCCCAAACGAAGGGCACTAGAAAGAAAATTTTAAAGCCTCCTGTTAGGCCATCATCTACACGACATAGCCCTGAATTTTTTAATGCGCAGCTCTTTGCAAAAGAGAGATATTGGCAAGGAAAAGCTGTCTTGTACCTTTGCATTTTTCTCCCAAACGAAGGGCACTAGAAAGAAAATTTTAAAGCCTCCTGTTAGGCCATCATCTACACGACATAGCCCTGAATTTTCCAATGAGTAGCTCTTTGCAAAAGATAGATATTGGCAAGGAAAAGCTGTCTTGTACCTTTGCATTTTTCTCCCAAACGAAGGACACTAGAAAGAAAATTTTAAAGCCTCCTGTTAGGCCATCATCTACACGACATAGCCCTGAATTTTCCAATGCGTAGCTCTTTGCAAAAGAGAGATATTGGCAAGGAAAAGCTGTCTTGTACCTTTGCATTTTTCTCCCAAACGAAGGACACTAGAAAGAAAATTTTAAAGCCTCCTGTTAGGCCATCATCTACACGACATAGCCCTGAATTTTCCAATGCGCAGCTCTTTGCAAAAGAGAGATATTGGCAAGGAAAAGCTGTCTTGTACCTTTGCATTTTTCTCCCAAACGAAGGACACTAGAAAGAAAATTTTAAAGCCTCCTGTTAGGCCATCATCTACACGACATAGCCCTAAATTTTCCAATGCGCAGCTCTTTGCAAAAGAGAGATATTGGCAAGGAAAAGCTGTCTTGTACCATTGCATTTTTCTCCCAAACGAAGGACACTAGAAAGAACATTTTAAAGCCTCCTGTTAGGCCATCATCTACACGACATAGCCCTGAATTTTCCAATGCGCAGCTCTTTGCAAAAGAGAGATATTGGCAAGGAAAAGCTGTCTTGTACCTTTGCATTTTTCTCCCAAACGAAGGACACTAGAAAGAAAATTTTAAAGCCTCCTGTTAGGCCATCATCTACACGACATAGCCCTGAATTTTCCAATGCGCAGCTCTTTGCAAAAGAGAGATATTGGCAAGGAAAAGCTGTCTTGTACCATTGCATTTTTCTCCCAAACGAAGGACACTAGAAAAATTTTTTTAAAGCCTCCTGTTAGGCCATCATCTACACGACATAGCCCTGAATTTTCCAATGCGCAGCTCTTTGCAAAAGAGAGATATTGGCAAGGAAAAGCTGTCTTGTACCATTGCATTTTTCTCCCAAACGAAGGGCACTAGAAAGAAAATTTTAAAGCCTCCTGTTAGGCCATCATCTACACGACATAGCCCTGAATTTTTTAATGCGCAGCTCTTTGCAAAAGAGAGATATTTGCAAGGAAAAGCTGTCTTGTACCTTTGCATTTTTCTCCCAAACGAAGGGCACTAGAAAGAAAATTTTAAAGCCTCCTGTTAGGCCATCATCTACACGACATAGCCCTGAATTTTCCAATGCGCAGCTCTTTGCAAAAGAGAGATATTGGCAAGGAAAAGCTGTCTTGTACCATTGCATTTTTCTCCCAAACGAAGGTCACTAGAAAGAAAATTTTAAAGCCTCCTGTTAGGCCATCATCTACACGACATAGCCCTGAATTTTCCAATGCGTAGCTCTTTGCAAAAGAGAGATATTGGCAAGGAAAAGCTGTCTTGTACCTTTGCATTTTTCTCCCAAATGAAGGACACTAGAAAGAAAATTTTAAAGCCTCCTGTTAGGCCATCATCTACACGACATAGCCCTGAATTTTCCAATGCGCAGCTCTTTGCAAAAGAGAGATATTGGCAAGGAAAAGCTGTCTTGTACCATTGCATTTTTCTCCCAAACGAAGGACACTAGAAAGAACATTTTAAAGCCTCCTGTTAGGCCATCATCTACACGACATAGCCCTGAATTTTCCAATGCGCAGCTCTTTGCAAAAGAGAGATATTGGCAAGGAAAAGCTGTCTTGTACCATTGCATTTTTCTCCCAAACGAAGGACACTAGAAAGAACATTTTAAAGCCTCCTGTTAGGCCATCATCTACACGACATAGCCCTAAATTTTCCAATGCGCAGCTCTTTGCAAAAGAGAGATATTGGCAAGGAAAAGCTGTCTTGTACCATTGCATTTTTCTCCCAAACGAAGGACACTAGAAAGAACATTTTAAAGCCTCCTGTTAGGCCATCATCTACACGACATAGCCCTGAATTTTCCAATGCGCAGATCTTTGCAAAAGAGAGATATTGGCAAGGAAAAGCTGTCTTGTACCTTTGCATTTTTCTCCCAAACGAAGGACACTAGAAAGAACATTTTAAAGCCTCCTGTTAGGCCATCATCTACACGACATAGCCCTGAATTTTCCAATGCGCAGCTCTTTGCAAAAGAGAGATATTGGCAAGGAAAAGCTGTCTTGTACCATTGCATTTTTCTCCCAAACGAAGGACACTAGAAAGAACATTTTAAAGCCTCCTGTTAGGCCATCATCTACACGACATAGCCCTAAATTTTCCAATGCGCAGCTCTTTGCAAAAGAGAGATATTGGCAAGGAAAAGCTGTCTTGTACCATTGCATTTTTCTCCCAAACGAAGGACACTAGAAAGAACATTTTAAAGCCTCCTGTTAGGCCATCATCTACACGACATAGCCCTGAATTTTCCAATGCGCAGATCTTTGCAAAAGAGAGATATTGGCAAGGAAAAGCTGTCTTGTACCTTTGCATTTTTCTCCCAAACGAAAGACACTAGAATGAAAATTGTAAGCCTCCTGTTAGTGCTTCATCTACACGTTATAGCCCTGCATTTTCCAATGCCTAGCTCTTTGCAAAAGAGAGATATTGGCAAGGAAAAGCTGTATTGTACCTTTGCATTTTTCTCCCAAACGAAAGACACTAGAATAAAAATTTTAAAGCCTCCTGTTAGTGCTTCATCTACACGTTATAGCCCTGAATTTTCCAATGCTTATCTCTTTGCAAAAGAGAGATATCGGCAAGGAAAAGCAGCATTGTACTTTTGCATTTTTTTCCCAAACGAAAGACACTAGAATGAAAATTTTAAAGCCTCCTGTTAGTGCTTCATCTACACGTTATAGCCCTGAATTTTCCAATGCCTATCTCTTTGCAAAAGAGAGATATTGGCAAGGAAAAGCTGTATTGTACCTTTGCATTTTTCTCCCAAACGAAGGACACTAGAATGAAAATTTTAAAGCCTCCTATTAGTGCTTCATCTACACGTTATAGCCCTGAATTTTCCAATGCCTATTTCTTTGCAAAAGAGAGATATCGGCAAGGAAAAGCTGTATTGTACCTTTGCATTTTTCTCCCAAACGAAGGACACTAGAATGAAAATTTTAAAGCCTCCTATTAGTGCTTCATCTACACGTTATAGCCCTGAATTTTCCAATGCCTATCTCTTTGCAAAAGAGAGATATCGGCAAGGAAAAGCTGTATTGTACCTTTGCAGTTTTCTCCCAAACGAAAGACACTAGAATGAAAATTTTAAAGCCTCCTGTTAGTGCTTCATCTACACGTTATAGCCCTGAATTTTCCAATGCCTATCTCTTTGCAAAAGAGAGATATCGGCAAGGAAAAACTGTATTGTACCTTTGCATTTTTCTCCCAAACGAAAGACACTAGAATGAAAATTTTAAAGCCTCCTGTTAGTGCTTCATCTACACGTTATAGCCCTGAATTTTCCAATGCTTATCTCTTTGCAAAAGAGAGATATCGGCAAGGAAAAGCAGCATTGTACTTTTGCATTTTTCTCCCAAACGAAAGACACTAGAATGAAAATTTTAAAGCCTCCTGTTAGTGCTTCATCTACACGTTATAGCCCTGAATTTTCCAATGCCTAGCTCTTTGCAAAAGAAAGATATTGGCAAGGAAAAGCTGTATTGTACCTTTGCATTTTTCTCCCAAACGAAGGACACTAGATTGAAAATTTTAAAGCCTCCTATTAGTGCTTCATCTACACGTTATAGCCCTGAATTTTCCAATGCCTAGCTCTTTGCAAAAGAGAGATATCGGCAAGGAAAAGCTGTATTGTACCTTTGCAGTTTTCTCCCAAACGAAAGACACTAGAATGAAAATTTTAAAGCCTCCTGTTAGTGCTTCATCTACACGTTATAGCCCTGAATTTTCCAATGCCTATCTCTTTGCAAAAGAGAGATATCGGCAAGGAAAAACTGTATTGTACCTTTGCATTTTTCTCCCAAACGAAAGACACTAGAATGAAAATTTTAAAGCCTCCTGTTAGTGCTTCATCTACACGTTATAGCCCTGCATTTTCCAATGCCTATCTCTTTGCAAAAGAGAGATATCGGCAAGGAAAAGCAGCATTGTACCTTTGCATTTTTCTCCCAAACGAAAGACACTAGAATGAAAATTGTAAAGCCTCCTGTTAGTGCTTCATCTACACGTTATAGCCCTGCATTTTCCAATGCCTAGCTCTTTGCAAAAGAGAGATATTGGCAAGGAAAAGCTGTATTGTACCTTTGCATTTTTCTCCCAAACGAAGGACACTAGAATGAAAATTTTAAAGCCTCCTGTTAGTGCTTCATCTACACGTTATAGCCCTGAATTTTCCAATGCCTAGCTCTTTGCAAAAGAGAGATATCGGCAAGGAAAAACTGTATTGTACCTTTGCATTTTTCTCCCAAACGAAAGACACTAGAATGAAAATTTTAAAGCCTCCTGTTAGTGCTTCATCTACACGTTATAGCCCTGAATTTTCCAATGCCTAGCTCTTTGCAAAAGAGAGATATTGGCAAGGAAAAGCTGTATTGTACCTTTGCATTTTTCTCCCAAACTAAAGACACTAGAATGAAAATTTTAAAGCCTACTGTTAGTGCTTCATCTACACGTTATAGCCCTGAATTTTCCAATGCCTAGCTCTTTGCAAAAGAGAGATATCGGCAAGGAAAAGCTGTATTGTACCTTTGCATTTTTCTCCCAAACGAAAGACACTAGAATGAAAATTTTAAAGCCTCCTGTTAGTGCTTCATCTACACGTTATAGCCCTGAATTTTCCAATGCCTATTTCTTTGCAAAAGAGAGATATCGGCAAGGAAAAGCTTTATTGTACCTTTGCATTTTTCTCCCAAACGAAGGACACTAGAATGAAAATTTTAAAGCCTCCTGTTAGTGCTTCATCTACACGTTATAGCCCTGAATTTTCCAATGCCTATCTCTTTGCAAAAGAGAGATATCGGCAAGGAAAAGCTGTATTGTACCTTTGCATTTTTCTACCAAACGAAGGACACTAGAATGAAAATTTAAAAGCCTCCTGTTAGTGCTTCATCTACACGGTATAGCCCTGAATTTTCCAATGCCTAGCTCTTTGCAAAAGAGAGATATTGGCAAGGAAAAGCTGTATTGTACTTTTGCATTTTTCTCCCAAACGAAGGACACTAGAATGAAAATTTTAAAGCCTCCTGTTAGTGCTTCATCTACGCGTTATAGCCCTGCATTTTCCAATGCCTATCTCTTTGCAAAAGAGAGATATCGGCAAGGAAAAGCAGCATTGTACCTTTGCATTTTTCTCCCAAACGAAAGACACTAGAAAGAAAATTTTAAAGCCTCCTGTTAGGCCATCATCTACACGACATAGCCCTGAATTTTCCAATGCGCAGCTCTTTGCAAAAGAGAGATATTGGCAAGGAAAAGCTGTCTTGTACCATTGCATTTTTCTCCCAAACGAAGGACACTAGAAAGAAAATTTTAAAGCCTCCTGTTAGGCCATCATCTACACGACATAGCCCTGAATTTTCCAATGCGCAGCTCTTTGCAAAAGAGAGATATTGGCAAGGAAAAGCTGTCTTGTACCATTGCATTTTTCTCCCAAACGAAGGGCACTAGAAAGAAAATTTTAAAGCCTCCTGTTAGGCCATCATCTACACGACATAGCCCTGAATTTTTTAATGCGCAGCTCTTTGCAAAAGAGAGATATTGGCAAGGAAAAGCTGTCTTGTACCTTTGCATTTTTCTCCCAAACGAAGGGCACTAGAAAGAAAATTTTAAAGCCTCCTGTTAGGCCATCATCTACACGACATAGCCCTGAATTTTCCAATGAGTAGCTCTTTGCAAAAGATAGATATTGGCAAGGAAAAGCTGTCTTGTACCTTTGCATTTTTCTCCCAAACGAAGGACACTAGAAAGAAAATTTTAAAGCCTCCTGTTAGGCCATCATCTACACGACATAGCCCTGAATTTTCCAATGCGTAGCTCTTTGCAAAAGAGAGATATTGGCAAGGAAAAGCTGTCTTGTACCTTTGCATTTTTCTCCCAAACGAAGGACACTAGAAAGAAAATTTTAAAGCCTCCTGTTAGGCCATCATCTACACGACATAGCCCTGAATTTTCCAATGCGCAGCTCTTTGCAAAAGAGAGATATTGGCAAGGAAAAGCTGTCTTGTACCTTTGCATTTTTCTCCCAAACGAAGGACACTAGAAAGAAAATTTTAAAGCCTCCTGTTAGGCCATCATCTACACGACATAGCCCTAAATTTTCCAATGCGCAGCTCTTTGCAAAAGAGAGATATTGGCAAGGAAAAGCTGTCTTGTACCATTGCATTTTTCTCCCAAACGAAGGACACTAGAAAGAACATTTTAAAGCCTCCTGTTAGGCCATCATCTACACGACATAGCCCTGAATTTTCCAATGCGCAGCTCTTTGCAAAAGAGAGATATTGGCAAGGAAAAGCTGTCTTGTACCTTTGCATTTTTCTCCCAAACGAAGGACACTAGAAAGAAAATTTTAAAGCCTCCTGTTAGGCCATCATCTACACGACATAGCCCTGAATTTTCCAATGCGCAGCTCTTTGCAAAAGAGAGATATTGGCAAGGAAAAGCTGTCTTGTACCATTGCATTTTTCTCCCAAACGAAGGACACTAGAAAAATTTTTTTAAAGCCTCCTGTTAGGCCATCATCTACACGACATAGCCCTGAATTTTCCAATGCGCAGCTCTTTGCAAAAGAGAGATATTGGCAAGGAAAAGCTGTCTTGTACCATTGCATTTTTCTCCCAAACGAAGGGCACTAGAAAGAAAATTTTAAAGCCTCCTGTTAGGCCATCATCTACACGACATAGCCCTGAATTTTTTAATGCGCAGCTCTTTGCAAAAGAGAGATATTTGCAAGGAAAAGCTGTCTTGTACCTTTGCATTTTTCTCCCAAACGAAGGGCACTAGAAAGAAAATTTTAAAGCCTCCTGTTAGGCCATCATCTACACGACATAGCCCTGAATTTTCCAATGCGCAGCTCTTTGCAAAAGAGAGATATTGGCAAGGAAAAGCTGTCTTGTACCATTGCATTTTTCTCCCAAACGAAGGTCACTAGAAAGAAAATTTTAAAGCCTCCTGTTAGGCCATCATCTACACGACATAGCCCTGAATTTTCCAATGCGTAGCTCTTTGCAAAAGAGAGATATTGGCAAGGAAAAGCTGTCTTGTACCTTTGCATTTTTCTCCCAAATGAAGGACACTAGAAAGAAAATTTTAAAGCCTCCTGTTAGGCCATCATCTACACGACATAGCCCTGAATTTTCCAATGCGCAGCTCTTTGCAAAAGAGAGATATTGGCAAGGAAAAGCTGTCTTGTACCATTGCATTTTTCTCCCAAACGAAGGACACTAGAAAGAACATTTTAAAGCCTCCTGTTAGGCCATCATCTACACGACATAGCCCTGAATTTTCCAATGCGCAGCTCTTTGCAAAAGAGAGATATTGGCAAGGAAAAGCTGTCTTGTACCATTGCATTTTTCTCCCAAACGAAGGACACTAGAAAGAACATTTTAAAGCCTCCTGTTAGGCCATCATCTACACGACATAGCCCTAAATTTTCCAATGCGCAGCTCTTTGCAAAAGAGAGATATTGGCAAGGAAAAGCTGTCTTGTACCATTGCATTTTTCTCCCAAACGAAGGACACTAGAAAGAACATTTTAAAGCCTCCTGTTAGGCCATCATCTACACGACATAGCCCTGAATTTTCCAATGCGCAGATCTTTGCAAAAGAGAGATATTGGCAAGGAAAAGCTGTCTTGTACCTTTGCATTTTTCTCCCAAACGAAGGACACTAGAAAGAACATTTTAAAGCCTCCTGTTAGGCCATCATCTACACGACATAGCCCTGAATTTTCCAATGCGCAGCTCTTTGCAAAAGAGAGATATTGGCAAGGAAAAGCTGTCTTGTACCATTGCATTTTTCTCCCAAACGAAGGACACTAGAAAGAACATTTTAAAGCCTCCTGTTAGGCCATCATCTACACGACATAGCCCTAAATTTTCCAATGCGCAGCTCTTTGCAAAAGAGAGATATTGGCAAGGAAAAGCTGTCTTGTACCATTGCATTTTTCTCCCAAACGAAGGACACTAGAAAGAACATTTTAAAGCCTCCTGTTAGGCCATCATCTACACGACATAGCCCTGAATTTTCCAATGCGCAGATCTTTGCAAAAGAGAGATATTGGCAAGGAAAAGCTGTCTTGTACCTTTGCATTTTTCTCCCAAACGAAAGACACTAGAATGAAAATTGTAAGCCTCCTGTTAGTGCTTCATCTACACGTTATAGCCCTGCATTTTCCAATGCCTAGCTCTTTGCAAAAGAGAGATATTGGCAAGGAAAAGCTGTATTGTACCTTTGCATTTTTCTCCCAAACGAAAGACACTAGAATAAAAATTTTAAAGCCTCCTGTTAGTGCTTCATCTACACGTTATAGCCCTGAATTTTCCAATGCTTATCTCTTTGCAAAAGAGAGATATCGGCAAGGAAAAGCAGCATTGTACTTTTGCATTTTTTTCCCAAACGAAAGACACTAGAATGAAAATTTTAAAGCCTCCTGTTAGTGCTTCATCTACACGTTATAGCCCTGAATTTTCCAATGCCTATCTCTTTGCAAAAGAGAGATATTGGCAAGGAAAAGCTGTATTGTACCTTTGCATTTTTCTCCCAAACGAAGGACACTAGAATGAAAATTTTAAAGCCTCCTATTAGTGCTTCATCTACACGTTATAGCCCTGAATTTTCCAATGCCTATTTCTTTGCAAAAGAGAGATATCGGCAAGGAAAAGCTGTATTGTACCTTTGCATTTTTCTCCCAAACGAAGGACACTAGAATGAAAATTTTAAAGCCTCCTATTAGTGCTTCATCTACACGTTATAGCCCTGAATTTTCCAATGCCTATCTCTTTGCAAAAGAGAGATATCGGCAAGGAAAAGCTGTATTGTACCTTTGCAGTTTTCTCCCAAACGAAAGACACTAGAATGAAAATTTTAAAGCCTCCTGTTAGTGCTTCATCTACACGTTATAGCCCTGAATTTTCCAATGCCTATCTCTTTGCAAAAGAGAGATATCGGCAAGGAAAAACTGTATTGTACCTTTGCATTTTTCTCCCAAACGAAAGACACTAGAATGAAAATTTTAAAGCCTCCTGTTAGTGCTTCATCTACACGTTATAGCCCTGAATTTTCCAATGCTTATCTCTTTGCAAAAGAGAGATATCGGCAAGGAAAAGCAGCATTGTACTTTTGCATTTTTCTCCCAAACGAAAGACACTAGAATGAAAATTTTAAAGCCTCCTGTTAGTGCTTCATCTACACGTTATAGCCCTGAATTTTCCAATGCCTAGCTCTTTGCAAAAGAAAGATATTGGCAAGGAAAAGCTGTATTGTACCTTTGCATTTTTCTCCCAAACGAAGGACACTAGATTGAAAATTTTAAAGCCTCCTATTAGTGCTTCATCTACACGTTATAGCCCTGAATTTTCCAATGCCTAGCTCTTTGCAAAAGAGAGATATCGGCAAGGAAAAGCTGTATTGTACCTTTGCAGTTTTCTCCCAAACGAAAGACACTAGAATGAAAATTTTAAAGCCTCCTGTTAGTGCTTCATCTACACGTTATAGCCCTGAATTTTCCAATGCCTATCTCTTTGCAAAAGAGAGATATCGGCAAGGAAAAACTGTATTGTACCTTTGCATTTTTCTCCCAAACAAAAGACACTAGAATGAAAATTTTAAAGCCTCCTGTTAGTGCTTCATCTACACGTTATAGCCCTGAATTTTCCAATGCCTATCTCTTTGCAAAAGAGAGATATCGGCAAGGAAAAGCAGCATTGTACCTTTGCATTTTTCTCCCAAACGAAAGACACTAGAATGAAAATTGTAAAGCCTCCTGTTAGTGCTTCATCTACACGTTATAGCCCTGCATTTTCCAATGCCTAGCTCTTTGCAAAAGAGAGATATTGGCAAGGAAAAGCTGTATTGTACCTTTGCATTTTTCTCCCAAACGAAGGACACTAGAATGAAAATTTTAAAGCCTCCTGTTAGTGCTTCATCTACACGTTATAGCCCTGAATTTTCCAATGCCTAGCTCTTTGCAAAAGAGAGATATCGGCAAGGAAAAGCTGTATTGTACCTTTGCATTTTTCTCCCAAACGAAAGACACTAGAATGAAAATTTTAAAGCCTCCTGTTAGTGCTTCATCTACACGTTATAGCCCTGAATTTTCCAATGCCTAGCTCTTTGCAAAAGAGAGATATTGGCAAGGAAAAGCTGTATTGTACCTTTGCATTTTTCTCCCAAACTAAAGACACTAGAATGAAAATTTTAAAGCCTACTGTTAGTGCTTCATCTACACGTTATAGCCCTGAATTTTCCAATGCCTAGCTCTTTGCAAAAGAGAGATATCGGCAAGGAAAAGCTGTATTTTACCTTTGCATTTTTCTCCCAAACGAAGGACACTAGAATGAAAATTTTAAAGCCTCCTGTTAGTGCTTCATCTACACGTTTTAGCCCAGAATTTTCCAATGCCTATCTCTTTGCAAAAGAGAGATATCGGCAAGGAAAAGCATTATTGTACCTTTGCATTTTTCTCCCAAACGAAGGACACTAGAATTAAAATTTAAAAGCCTCCTGTTAGTGCTTCATCTACACGGTATAGCCCTGAATTTTCCAATGCCTAGCTCTTTGCAAAAGAGAGATATTGGCAAGGAAAAGCTGTATTGTACCTTTGCATTTTTCTCCCAAACGAAGGACACTAGAATGAAAATTTTAAAGCCTCCTGTTAGTGCTTCATCTACACGTTATAGCCCTGAATTTTCCAATGCCTATCTCTTTGCAAAAGAGAGATATCGGCAAGGAAAAACTGTATTGTACCTTTGCATTTTTCTCCCAAACGAAAGACACTAGAATGAAAATTTTAAAGCCTCCTGTTAGTGCTTCATCTACACGTTATAGCCCTGCATTTTCCAATGCCTATCTCTTTGCAAAAGAGAGATATCGGCAAGGAAAAGCAGCATTGTACCTTTGCATTTTTCTCCCAAACGAAAGACACTAGAATGAAAATTGTAAAGCCTCCTGTTAGTGCTTCATCTACACGTTATAGCCCTGCATTTTCCAATGCCTAGCTCTTTGCAAAAGAGAGATATCGGCAAGGAAAAGCTGCATTGTACTTTTGCATTTTTCTCCCAAACGAAAGACACTAGAATGAAAATTTTAAAGCCTCCTTTTAGTGCTTCATCTACACGTAATAGCCCTGAATTTTCCAATGCCTATCTCTTTGCAAAAGAGAGATATCGGCAAGGAAATGCTGTATTGTACCTTTGCATTTTTCTCCCAAACGAAAGACACTAGAATGAAAATTTTAAAGCCTACTGTTAGTGCTTCATCTACACGTTATAGCCCTGCATTTTCCAATGCCTATCTCTTTGCAAAAGAGAGATATCGGCAAGGAAAAGCTGCATTGTACTTTTGCAGACGGATTTGCATACGGTGATGTCATCCAAGCAGTGGGCCAAAGTTGGCTGGAACCCTCATCTGCATATGAAAAGAGAAAAGGGGCATGCAGGGCATGGCGGCCTTTTGCGGTGCTTGGATGACCCCTAGTTCGCATTAAACACCCCCACCCTCCTTTGGTGTGGGGCTCATGTTGGCTATGCCCCAGCCCCTGAAGCATTCAAGCTGATTTCTTGCAGCAGCTGGGCACTGTAACAGCTCCAGAGCTGCTCTGTAAGGCAACTAAAAGGGTGTGGGCCCTGCAGCACTACCTGTAGTTCGCATTGTGCGTTGGAAGGCACAAAGTAAGCAGACGGGAGAAGTCAGGATAGTGCGCAAGGGCATAGAAGGGAGTGGCTCCAGAAAAGAGAAGTGGAAACAGACAGCAAACTAGGCTGGAGAGAGACCTGAGACAAAGAGATCTGAATTATACGAGAGCCGACCAGGGGAAACACAAATTATGCAATCAAGTTTCCCACATTTGGGGAAATCACAGGAGCAGCACACCCAGAGTGCAATGGGTGAGCCTTGCCCTGGGAGAAGCACCTTCATGATCATAGTATCTCACCTGGCAGGTAAGTAGGAGTTGGGCTAGAGCTGGGGAGGGTCACTGCTCGGGCACCCCCCTGTCAAGTGAAGGAGATCCAACTGAGGCAGCACAAGGGAACTCTCGAAAGAAGAACAAGGCTAGAGGAATATATGAGACAAAGAAATCTGACTTTTACCAGAGCTGACCAGAGGAAAACACAAACACAGTCCCCCACTACCACAAAAAATGCAGGCGAGTTTCCCACATTTGGGGAAATCACAGGGGTCAGCATACCCAGAATGCAATGAATGAACCTCACCCTGGGTGAACAATCTTCATGACCATGGTGTCTCCTATGCAAAATAAGTATGATTTGGGATAGGGCTGGGAGGGCCGCTGCTCAGGCACATCTCTGTCAAGTAAAGGAGATTCAACTGAGGCAGCACAAGGGAACTCTCATCTGGGGACAACAACTGCAGGGAGAACACATATTTTCAGATGAACATGGGAGGGCAGAAGGCTGCCTAATACTGAAGCACCCCCAAACAACAAACCAAATGCAACAACTAGTGCAAGCATTCCTGGGGCAAGGCCTGCAGCAGATGGATTTGCATATGGTGATGTCATCCAAGCAGTGGGTCAAAGTTGGCTTCAACCCTCATCTGCATATGAAAAGAGAAAAGGGGCGTGCAGGGCATGGCGGCCTTTTGCGGTGCTTGGATTACCCCTAGTTCGCATTAAACACCCCCACCCACCTTTGGTGTGGGGCTCATGTTGGCCATGCCCCATCCCCTGAAGCATTCAAGCTGATTTCTTGCAGCAGCTGGGCACTGTAACAGCTCCAGAGCTGCTCTTTAAGGCAAGTAAAAGATTGTGTGGGCCCTGCAGCACTACCTGTAGTTTGCATTGTGCATTGGAAGGCACAAAGTAAGCAGACGGGAGGAGAAGTCAGGATAGTGCACAAGGGTATAGAAGGGAGGGGCTCAAGATAAAAGAAGTGGAAACAGACAGCAAACTAGGCTGGAGAAAGACCTGAGACAAAGAGATCTGAATTATACGAGAGCCGACCAGAGGAAACACAAATTATGCAGTCAAGTGTCCCACATTTGGGGAAATCGTAGGAGCAGCACACCCAGAGTGCAATGGGTGAGCCTTGCCCTGGGAGAAGCACCTTCCTGATCATAGTATCTCACCTGGCAGGTAAGTAGGAGTTGGGCTAGAGCTGGGGAGGGTCGCTGCTCGGGCACCCCCCTGTCAAGTGAAGGAGATCCACCTGAGGCAGCACAAGGGAACTCTCGAAAGAAGAACAAGGCTAGAGGAAAATCTGAGACAAAGAAATCTGAGTTTTAACAGAGCTGACCAGAGGAAAGCACAAACACAGTCCCCCACTACCACAAATAATGCAGTCGAGTTTCCCACATTTGGGTAAATCACAGGGGTCAGCATACCCAAAATGCAATGAATGAACCTCACCCTGGGAGAACAATCTTCATGACCATGGTATCTCCTATGCAAAATAAGTATGATTTGGGATAGGGCTGGGGAGGGCCGCTGCTCATGCACATCTCTGTCAAGTAAAGGAGATTCAACTGAGGCAGCACAAGGGAACTCTCATCTGGGGACAACAACTGCAGGGAGAACACATATTTTCAGATGAACATGGGAGGGCAGAAGGCTGCCTAATACTGAAGCACCCCCAAACAACAAACCAAATGCAACAACTAGTGCAAGCATTCCTGGGGGAAGTTCTGCAGAAGACGGATTTGCATACGGTGATGTCATCCAAGCAGTGGGCCAAAGTTGGCTGGAACCCTCATCTGCATATGAAAAGAGAAAAGGGGTATGCAGGGCATGGCGGCCTTTTGCGGCGCTTGGATGACCCTTAGTTCGCATTAAACACCCCCACCCTCCTTCGGTGTGGGGCTCATGTTGGCCATGCCCCATCCCCTGAAGCATTCAAGCTGATTTCTTGCAGCAGCTTGGCACTGTATCAGCTCCAGAGCTGCTCTGTAAGGCAAGTAAAAGGGTGTGGGCCCTGCAGCACTACCTGTAGTTTGCATTGTGCATTGGAAGGCACAAAGTAAGCAGACAGGAGGAGAAGTCAGGATAGTGCACAAGGGTATAAAAGCGAGTTTCCCACATTTGGGAAAATCACAGGGGTCAGCATACCCAGAATGCAATGAATGAACCTCACCCTGGGAGAACAATCTTCATGACCATGGTATCTCCTATGCAAAATAAGTATGATTTGGGATAGGGCTGGGGAGGGCCGCTGCTTAGGCACATCTCTGTCAAGTAAAGGAGATTCAACTGAGGCAGCACAAGGGAACTCTCATCTGGGGACAACAACTGCAGGGAGAACACATATTTTCAGATAAAAATCTTGGTCATGCTCTGGTTTCTCTTCAGAACGAACAAATCTTTCGCCTTTTATTAAAGATTTCCGTGGAGAGGAGCAAAACCGAGTTTTATCTCAATTTTTGCATGCCCCATCTTTTTGGGGTTTCTTTTATCGGTTTAAAGATAGAATGAGTGTGCTTTAATGTAAGCTCATTTGCATAGAAATGACAGTAAATGTTTGTTTCTTTTCAAACAGAACTTTCTTGACCATGCTACTTGCTTGAAAGATCTGGGAGCACATGGAATACAGTACAAACCATGCTTATAGCAAGGAGAAGCCAGGTGAGAAATCTGCTTACTTTCAAGTTGGGCGCTCACTTTGATCTGAATGAGGACTGCTGGCACAGCATTTAGGCGACAGGTGGAATCTTGGTCATGCTCTGGTTTCTCTTCAGAACGAACAAATCTTTCGCCTTTTATTAAAGATTTCTGTGGAGAGGAGCAAAACTGAGTTTTATCTCAATTTTTGCATGCCCCATATTATTGGGGTTTCTTTTATCAGTTTCTTGTTAGCTTTAATGTAAGTTTATTTGCATAACAATGACTATAAATGTCTGTTTCTTTTCAAGCAGAACTTTCTTGACCATTCTAATTGCTTGAAAGATCTGGGAGCACATGGAAAAGAGTACAAACCATGCTTATAGCAAGGGGAAGCCTGGTGAGAAATCTGCTTTCTTTCTTTCAAATTGGGTGCTCACTTTGCGCTGAATGAGGACTGCTGGCATGGCACTCAGGCGACAGGTGGAATCTTAGTCATACTCTGGTTTCTCTTCAAAACGAACAGATCTTTCGCCTTTTACTAAAGATTTCCGTGGAGAGGAGCAAAACTGAGTTTTATCTCAATTTTTGCATGCTCCGTCTTATTGGGGTTTCTTTTATCGGTTTAAAGATAGAACGAGTGTGCTTTAATGTAAGCTCATTTGCATAGAAATGACAGTAAATGTTTGTTTCTTTTCAAACAGAACTTTCTTGACTATACTAAATGCTTGAAAGATCTGGGAGCACATGGAAAAGAGTACAAACCATGTTTATAGCAAGGGGAAGCCTGGTGAGAAATCTGCTTTCTTTCTTTCAAATTGGGTGCTCACTTTGAGCTGAATGAGGACTGCTGGCATGGCACTCAGGCGACAGGTGGAATCTTGGTCATGTTCTGGTTTCTCTTCAGAACGAACAAATCTTTCGCCTTTTACTAAAGATTTCCGTGGAGAGGAGCAAAACTGAGTTTTATCTCAATTTTTGCATGCCCCATCTTATTGGGATTTTATTTTATCGGTTTAAAGATAGAACGAGTGTGCTTTAATGTAAGCTCATTTGCATAGAAATGACAGTAAATGTTTGTTTCTTTTCAAACAGAACTTTCTTGACCACACTAATTGCTTGAAAGATCTGGGAGCACATGGAAAAGAGTACAAACCATGTTTATAGCAAGGGGAAGCCTGGTGAGAAATCTGCTTTCTTTCTTTCAAATTGGGTGCTCACTTTGAGCTGAATGAGGATTGCTGGCATGGCACTCAGGCGACAGGTGGAATCTTGGTCATGCTCTGGTTTCTCTTCAAAACGAACAGATCTTTCGCCTTTTACTAAAGATTTCCGTGGAGAGGAGCAAAACTGAGTTTTATCTCAATTTTTGCATGCTCCGTCTTATTGGGGTTTCTTTTATCGGTTTAAAGATAGAACGAGTGTGCTTTAATGTAAGCTCATTTGCATAGAAATGACAGTAAATGTTTGTTTCTTTTCAAACAGAACTTTCTTGACTATACTAATTGCTTGAAAGATCTGGGAGCACATGGAAAAGAGTACAAACCATGTTTATAGCAAGGGGAAGCCTGGTGAGAAATCTGCTTTCTTTCTTTCAAATTGGGTGCTCACTTTGAGCTGAATGAGGACTGCTGGCATGGCACTCAGGCGACAGGTGGAATCTTGGTCATGTTCTGGTTTCTCTTCAGAACGAACAAATCTTTCGCCTTTTACTAAAGATTTCCGTGGAGAGGAGCAAAACTGAGTTTTATCTCAATTTTTGCATGCCCCATCTTATTGGGGTTTTATTTTATCGGTTTAAAGATAGAACGAGTGTGCTTTAATGTAAGCTCATTTGCATAGAAATGACAGTAAATGTTTGTTTCTTTTCAAACAGAACTTTCTTGACCACACTAATTGCTTGAAAGATCTGGGAGCACATGGAAAAGAGTACAAACCATGTTTATAGCAAGGGGAAGCCTGGTGAGAAATCTGCTTTCTTTCATTCAAATTGGGTGCTCACTTTCAGCTGAATGAGAACTGCTGGCATGGCACTCAGGCGACAGGTGGAATCTTGGTCATGCTCTGGTTTCTCTTCAGAACTAACAAATATTTCGCCTTTTATTAAAGATTTCCGTGGAGAGGAGCAAAACTGAGTTTTATCTCAATTTTTGCATGCCCCATATTATTGGGGTTTCTTTTATCAGTTTAAAGACAGAACGAGTGTGCTTTCTTGTTAGCTTTAATGTAAGTTTATTTGCATAACAATGACAGTAAATGTTGTTTCTTTTCAAACAGAACTTTCTTGACCATGCTACTTGCTTAAAGGTCTGGGAGCACATGGAAAACAGTACAAACCATGCAGTATCACAAGAGCCTTTATTTGATCTTTCATGAAGATAGAGCAGAATTGAGGACACGTCAACAATTTCTGCCGAAGGTGGTTCATCTTTCCACATGGTGCCTTTGGCCACTGACACCTTCGTTGAGTCAAAGTCTCTGGCTGTGGTCAGAACTTTGAAAATGTATGTCACCAGAACGGTTCAGATTAGGAAAACAGAGGCTCTGTTTGTCCTGTATGCTCCCAACAGGATTTGGTGTCCTGCTTCCATGCAGACCATTATGCGCTGGATCTGTGGTAAGATTCAGCATGCTCGTTCCACGGCAGGATTGCCGTTACTGAAGTAGGTGAAGACCCATTCTACTAGAAAGGTGGGTTCATCCTTGGCAGCTGGTCGGGGAGTCTCGGCATTGCAACTTTGCCGAGCAGCTATTTAGTAAACACTTTTGCTAAGTTTTACAAGTTTGATACCTTGGCTGATGATAACCTTAAGTTGGGTCATTCGGTGCTGCAGAGTCGTACGCACTCTCCCACCCGTTCAAGAGCTTTGGTATAACCCCATGGTTCTTAATGTGACCCCAGCATCCTCTAGGTCGTATGAGAAAATAGGATTTTAATACCTACCGGTAAATCCTTTTCTCTTAGTCTGTAGAGGATGCTGGGCACCCGTCCCAGTCCATACTGTGTCTGCAGTTATTACTTGTGGTTATACACATGTTGTGTTATGGTTCTGGTCAGCTTTTTGCTGCAATTGTTCATGCCGTTGGCTTGTGTTCTGTTGAATGCCACGTTCTGCGGCATGTTTAAGGTGTGAGCTGGTAAGATGCTCACCTTAGTTTAACAATAAATCCTTTCCTCGAAATGTCCGTCTCCCTGGGCACAGTTCCTATAACTGGAGTCTGGAGGAGGGGCATAGAGGGAGGAGCCAGTTCACACCCTTTGAAAGTCTTAAAGTGCCCATGTCTCTTGCGGATCCCGTCTATACCCCATGGTTCTTAATGTGACCCCAGCATCCTCTACGGACTAAGAGAAAAGAATGCCCTTGCGCACTATCCTGACTTCTCCTCCCGTCTGCTTACTTTGTGCCTTCCAACGCACAATGCGAACTACAGGTGGTGCTGCAGGGCCCACACCCTTTTACTTGCCTTACAGAACAGCTCTGGAGCTGTTACAGTGCCCAGCTGCTGCAAGAAATCAGCTTGAATGCTTCAGGGGATGGGGCATGGCCAACATGAGCCCCACACCAAAGGAGGGTGGGGGTGTTTAATGTGAACTAGGGGTCATCCAAGCACTGCAAAAGGCCGCCATGCCCTGCATGCCCCTTTTCTCTTTTCATATGCAGATGAGGGTTCCAGTCAACTTTGGCCCACTGCTTGGATAACATCACCGTATGCAAATCTGTCTGCTGCAGACCTTCCCCCAGGAATGCTTGTACTAGTTGTTGCATATGGTGCTTCAGTATTAGGCAGCCTTCCGCCCTCCCATGTTCATCTGAAAAGATGTGGTCTCCCTGCAGTTGTTGTCCCCAGACGAGAGTTCCCTTGTGCTTCCTCAGTTGAATCTCCTTAACTTGATGGGGGAGGTGCTGCCCGAGCAGCCCTCCCCAGCCCTATCCCAACTCATATTTATTTTGCATATGAGATCTCTTGATCATGAAGATTGTTCTCACAGGGTGAGGTTCATCCATTATATTTTAAAATAGGAAGGTACGAATTACATATTTGAATTGCATCTATGTGCTGGATTCAAATGTCCCCCCCCCCTTCCTTTCTCAATTGTGCCCGTCAGCAGCTATTCTAAGGTTGCTGCCAATGGGTGTGACACATTAATTTCTTCTGTGGGGTACACTGGACTCCACAAGGATTCACATTGGGGTGTAGAGTAGGATCTTGATCTGAGGCACCAACCGGCTCAAAGCTTTTGACTGTTCCCAAGAAGCTCAGTGCATTCTCCTCTATAACCCCGCTTCCATGAACAGGGAGCTCAGTTTGTAGTTGGTGCCTTCAGTAGCAGGCCAATTAACAGGGGCCTGCCTCAGGCAGCCTATTCTTAGCTATTAATTTTGACAAGAAAAGAAGAACTTGTTTTATGAGAATCTACAAGGGCTGCAGCAGGCTAGGTCTAATAGACATCTTTACTGCAGCTTCATCACTCCCAGCGGCGCTGTATACTCCCGTGCCCTGGTTGCTGGGTCACTGCAGCGGAGGCTCCGGTTTCATCCTAAGGTCAGTCACACACACACCACCCTTCCGGATCACGAGGCCGCTGCTGAAGGGGAGCGAGGCCGTAGGGGGTGGGCCGTGTGCGCACTGCGGTGGACACTGATTACTGGGCAGCCGCTCCACTAGCCACCAGGTACAGTTAAGGAGCACAGGTCTGGGGGTTTTTCTCCTATATTAACCCAATTTTGTACTGCCCGCAGCGCATTGTGATAGGTAATAGGGCCTGATTCAGGTTGGATTGCAATCACAATAAGCGATCCAACTGCAAAAATTGCTAAGAGCATACGCATGTGCCTGCATTTTCTGCGGCACCCCGCAGAGAATGTGATCGCCTCTGCCTGTCAATCGGGGCGGGGAAGGGGGGGAGAGGTGGGTCAGCAACACTCCATTTCCAAGTCAGGGATGGAGCGGTGCGGGGGCAAGACTTCAAAATGGGGTCTGCAACGGAGGAGACACAGGGGGCGTGGTCACAGCGACTGTATGACATCACATTCAGCCGCTGTGATCACAAAAATGGTGGCGGCTTCCTGCGCGCACATACAGTCTGCACCAGCAGGAGCCTACACCATTTTTTATGATCACGCTGAACTGCAGTGCGACTGCAATTACAGCATGGTCAAGAAGGGAGGCGTCATGCTGGGTGGCCATGCCCTGTCACTTTGCAGGAGCCAGCACCGCTCACACACTAGTCCCCGGGTGCAGCCCCCAACCCCCGGGACACCCGGAGCAACAAAATGTAGATTCAGGCCACCAGGCCACGCCCCTACCTATGAAACCATGCCTCCTTTTTACCATTGCACTGCTTATCTGCGCGCACTGCATTACAATCTCCCTCGCCACCTCTCTGGGTGTCACCAGTGATAGTGACACCTCTGCCATGCTTGTAGCAGCTGGTCCTAAGATCTACGCCTCAAACCCTGAGTGTTTGCCCTTGTGACTTGTTGATCATCATAGCGAAGCAGATGCTTACAGAAAACTGCAGGGGCTTAGATTGAAAATAAAAAAATTTATAGGGTATAAGGTAGAGAGGAGCGGGTTCGGTTCTCCGAGAACCGAATTCCCCACGAACTCCACGTGGTTTACACTGGTCCGAGGCAGGCTCGGTTGTTCCCGCCTGACTCGGAAAACCTGAACAAGGGAAAATGTCATCATCCCGCTGTCGGATTCTCGCGAGATTCGGATTCCATATAAAGAGCTGCGCGTTGCTGCCATTTTTACTCGTGCATTGAAGAGAGAGCGGAGAGGACGTGGCTATGTTCTCTCAGTGGAAATCTCAATATCAGTGCTCAGTATCAGTGGTTACTTATTGCTGCTCAGTAATACTAGTAGTGTGTCTCTCCTGCTCAGTGTCAGTTCTCAGTAGTATCCTCATCAGTGCTCAGTATCACTGTTCATTGTCTTGTGCTGCATTGTGTTGCTCAGCATAATACAGTACATTACTAATAGTCCAGTGCTGCATCTTGCTGCTCAGTGTCAGTTCTAGTATCCTCATCAGTGCTCACTATCACTGCTCATTGCATTGTGGTGTTCTGTATACTACAATAACATAGTAATATAGTAACATAGTTTTTGAGGTTGAATAGAGGCAAATTGCCCATCGTGTTCAACCTGTTTTAAGTTGTGATGATTCTACATACTTGCTGAATAATGTTTTATGACTAGTTAGCTACTATAACTCATGTTACCCCCGGATTAACCATGTTGATATTTTAAGTATTATAACCTTGGATAGCTTTTTCATTCAGAAATGTATCCATTCCTTTTTTAAATCCAATTACAGAGTCCGCCATTACCACCTTCCCTGGCAGGGAATTCCACATCCTGATTGCCCTAACAGTGAAGAAACCTTTCCTCCATTGCGTTCTGAACTTTCCTCCAGTCGCAGCGAGTGACCACGTGTTCTTTTAATAAATAATTCCTCTGATAACTCTTTGTTATGTATCTTTACATATTTGAAGATATTAATAATATCTCCTCTTAGGCACCTCTTTTCTAGTGTATAAATATTCAGCCTAGTAAGTCTTTCCTTATAGTCCAGTACTTTAAGGCCTTTAATCAATTTAGTCTTCAGGATCTCTGACACTTCCATGAGCAGCAGAGTAGTGCAATGGAAGCATGCTGGGCCCATAACCCAGAGGTCGATTGATCGAAACTATCCTCTGCTATGTGCATTTTTTTTTTTATAATTAAAGTAATCAAAAACTGGGATTGATATTTTGGCACTTTTATTTTTACTTAAAGTACAATAACTTTTATCATTTTAATTTGTTTTAATAGTATATTGACAGCATTGTTTTCTTTAAAAAATCCACTTAATTTTCTTTACCCTATTACTGAAATGGTAATTGACAAAAACAAACTACATTGTCACCAGAAGAGCAATGCAAAATGTACAAGTGATATATGAAAATCATCTTCCATCTTGAATTTCAATGATGCATTGGGACAACAATTTGTGAGAAACATCTTCACCCATAAAGAAAGATTTTCTTAATTCCTTACCTGTGTGCTGATTAGATATCACCTTGTTTTCACATTAAACAGACTTCCCCATGAGGAAGCAGCAAGGATGCAGTGACGTTTCCTGGTGTCAACCTGTATTATTTCAGTAGACATTGAAATGAGGATGCATCTTTGATGCCTTTCCAATGAAGCAAGTTTAATTCAGTAATAGGTGAAAAACCATTCCTACAAAGGTGTTAATCAGAGACTTGGCTTTGTGGACACTTTTCAGAGAGCAAATTTGTTAGCATAAACATAAAATCAGAAAATGAAGAGCTGTTTAATCACTCAATTGGACTTTTCTGCCAGCATAATTTTTTTTCTCTGCAACTCACTGCTAAATTGTGCTTCCTAGCTGTTTTTTTATAAAATCACTTAATCAAATCTAACTCTGATTACATCAGAGAAGGCCAGGTACCCTACACCATAAGGGGGTTTTTTGAAATTTTGACTTGTCTACTTAAAGATCACCAAAATCTGATTACAAGGTCAATTACATCCCTGGGTGGGATTGAACCACCAACCTTTTGGTTAATAGCCAAACATGCTAACCGATTGCGCCACAGAGACACCTTGCGAAAGTCAATACTGACAAAGGCTAATAAGCATTCATCTAGAACGTTTCCTAGAAAAACTTTAAAAAGTCAATAATCTGGAGAATTTTTGTAAGAAACACATTGGTACTTTCCCATGATGAGTGAGTGCTTCAGGATTTCTTGCACTTACATGGGCTATTAACCAAAAGGTTGGTGGTTCAATCCCACCCAGGGATGTAATTGACCTTGTCATCAGATTTTGGTGATCTTTAAGTAGACAAGTCAAAATTTCAAACCCCCTCTTATGGTGTAGGGTACCTGGCCTTCTCTGACGTAATCAGAGTTAGATTTAATTAAGTGATTTTATAAAAAACAGCTAGGAAGCACAATTTAGCAGTGGGTTGCAGAGAAAAAAATAACATTTTAAACCTACCGGTAATTTTTTTTTCTCGTAGTCCGTAGAGGATGATGGGGACTCCGTAAGGACCATGGGGGATAGACGGGCTCCGCAGCAGACATGGGCACTTTAAGAAAGACTTTAGATCTGGGTGTGCACTGGCTCCTCCCTCTATGCCCCTCCTCCATACCTCAGTTAGAGAAACTGTGCCCAGAGGAGACGGACAGTACGAGGAAAGGATTTTTGTTAATCCAAGGTCAAGATTCATACCAGCCACACCAATCACACCGTATAACTTGTGATATACTACCCAGTTAACAGTATGAAAACAACATAGCATCAGTCCAAGACCGATGAAAACTAACATATAACCCTTATGTAAGCAATAACTATATACAAGTCTTGCAGAAGTAGACCGCACTTGGGACGGGCACCCAGCATCCTCTACGGACTACGAGAAAAAGATTTACCGGTAGGTTTAAAATCTTATTTTCTCTTACGTCCTAGAGGATGCTGGGGACTCCGTAAGGACCATGGGGATTATACCAAAGCTCCCAAACGGGCAGGAGAGTGCGGATGACTTTGCAGCACCGATTGAGCAAACAGGAGGTCCTCCTCAGCCAGGGTATCAAACTTATAGAACTTTGCAAAGGTGTTTGAACCAACTTTGACCCACTGCTTGGATGACATCACCATATGCAAATCCATCTGCGGCAGGCCTTCCCCCAGGAATGCTTGCACTAGTTGTTGCATTTGGTTTGTTGTTTGGGGGTGCTTCAGTATTAGGCAGCCTTCTGCCCTCCCATGTTCATCTGAAAATATGTGTTCTCCCTGCAGTTGTTGTCCCCAGATGAGAGTTCCCTTGTGCTGCCTCAGTTGAATCTCCTTTACTTGACAGAGATGTGCCTGAGCAGCGGCCCTCCCCAGCCCTATCCCAAATCATACTTATTTTGCATAGGAGATACCATGGTCATGAAGATTGTTCTCCCAGGGTTAGGTTAATTCATTGCATTCTGGGTATGCTGACCCCTGTGATTTCCCCAAATGTGGGAAACTCAACTGCATTATTTGTGGTAGTGGGGGACTGTGTTTGTGCTTTCCTCTGGTCAGCTCTGGTAAAAGTCAGATTTCTTTGTCTCAGATCTTCCTCTAGCCTTGTTCTTCTTTCGAGAGTTCCCTTGTGCTGCCTCAGTTGGATCTCCTTCACTTGACAGGGGGGTGCCCGAGCAGCGACCCTCCCCAGCTCTAGCCCAACTCCTACTTACCTGCCAGGTGAGATACTATGATCATGAAGATGCTTCTCCCAGGGCAAGGCTCACCCATTGCACTCTGGGTGTGCTGCCCCTGCGATTTCCCCAAATGTGGGAAACTTGACTGCATAATTTGTGTTTCCCCTGGTCGGCTCTCATATAATTCAGATCTCTTTGTCTCAGGTCTCTCTCCAGCCTAGTTTGCTGTCTGTTTCCACTTCTTTTTTCTTGAGCCCCTCCCTTCTATACCCTTGTGCACTATCCTGACTTCTCCCGTCTGCTTACTTTGTGCCTTCCAACGCACAATACAAACTACAGGTAGTGCTGCAGGGCCCACACCCTTTTACTTGCTTTACAGAGCAGCTCTGGAGCTGTTACAGTGCCCAGCTGCTGCAAGAAATCAGCTTGAATGCTTCAGGGGCTGGGGCATAGCCAACATGAGCCCCACACCGAAGGAGGGTGGAGGTGTTTAATGCGAACTAGGGGTCATCCAAGCGCCGCAAAAGGCCGCCATGCCCTGCACACCCCTTTATTCTTTTCATATGCAGACGAGGGTTGAAGCCAACTTTGACCCACTGCTTGGATGACATCACCATATTCAAATCCATCTGCTGCAGGCCTTCCCCCAGGAATGCTTGCACTAGTTGTTGCATTTGGTTTGTTGTTTGGGGGTGCTTCAGTATTAGGCAGCCTTCTGCCCTCCCATGTTCATCTGAAAATATGTGTTCTCCCTGCAGTTGTTGTCCCCAGATGAGAGTTCCCTTGTGCTGCCTCAGTTGAATCTCCTTTACTTGACAGAGATGTGCCTGAGCAGCGGCCCTCCCCAGCCCTATCCCAAATCATACTTATTTTGCATAGGAGATACCATGGTCATGAAGATTGTTCTCCCAGGGTTAGGTTCATTCATTGCATTCTGGGTATGCTGACCCCTGTGATTTCCCCAAATGTGGGAAACTCAACTGCATTATTTGTGGTAGTGGGGGACTGTGTTTGTGCTTTCCTCTGGTCAGCTCTGGTAAAAGTCAGATTTCTTTGTCTCAGATCTTCCTCTAGCCTTGTTCTTCTTTCGAGAGTTCCCTTGTGCTGCCTCAGTTGGATCTCCTTCACTTGACAGGGGGTGCCCGAGCAGCGACCCTCCCCAGCTCTAGCCCAACTCCTACTTACCTGCCAGGTGAGATACTATGATCATGAAGATGCTTCTCCCAGGGCAAGGCTCACCCATTGCACTCTGGGTGTGCTGCCCCTGCGATTTCCCCAAATGTGGGAAACTTGACTGCATAATTTGTGTTTCCCCTGGTCGGCTCTCATATAATTCAGATCTCTTTGTCTCAGGTCTCTCTCCAGCCTAGTTTGCTGTCTGTTTCCACTTCTTTTTTCTTGAGCCCCTCCCTTCTATACCCTTGTGCACTATCCTGACTTCTCCCATCTGCTTACTTTGTGCCTTCCAACGCACAATGCAAACTACAGGTAGTGCTGCAGGGCCCACACCCTTTTACTTGCTTTACAGAGCAGCTCTGGAGCTGTTACAGTGCCCAGCTGCTGCAAGAAATCAGCTTGAATGCTTCAGGGGCTGGGGCATAGCCAACATGAGCCCCACACCGAAGGAGGGTGGAGGTGTTTAATGCGAACTAGGGGTCATCCAAGCGCCGCAAAAGGCCGCCATGCCCTGCACACCCCTTTTTTCTTTTCATATGCAGACGAGGGTTGAAGCCAACTTTGACCCACTGCTTGGATGACATCACCATAAGCAAATCCATCTGCTGCAGGCCTTCCCCCAGGAATGCTTGCACTAGTAGTTGCATTTGGTTCGTTGTTTGGGGGTGCTTCAGTTTTAGGCAGCCTTCTGCCCTCCCATGTTCATCTGAAAATATGTGTTCTCCCTGCAGTTGTTGTCCCCAGATGAGAGTTCCCTTGTGCTGCCTCAGTTGAATCTCCTTTACTTGACAGAGATGTGCCTGAGCAGCGGCCCTCCCCAGCCCTATCCCAAATCATACTTATTTTGCATAGGAGATACCTTGGTCATGAAGATTGTTCTCCCAGGGTGAGGTTCATTCATTGCATTCTGGGTATGCTGACCCCTGTGATTTCCCCAAATGTGGGAAACTCGACTGCATTATTTGTGGTAGTGGGGGACTGTGTTTGTGCTTTCCTCTGGTCAGCTCTGGTAAAAGTCAGATTTCTTTGTCTCAGATCTTCCTCTAGCCTTGTTCTTCTTTCGAGAGTTCCCTTGTGCTGCCTCAGTTGGATCTCCTTCACTTGACAGGGGGTGCCCAAGCAGCAATCCTCCACAGCTCTAGCCCAACTCCTACTTACCTGCCAGGTGAGATACTATGATCTTCACTGTTAGGGCAATCAGGATGTGGAATTCCCTGCCAGGGAAGGTGGTAATGGCGGACTCTGTAATTGGATTTAAAAAAGGAATGGATACATTTCTGAATGAAAAAGCTATCCAAGGTTATAATACTTAAAATATCAACATGGTTAATCCGGGGGTAACATGAGTTGTAGTAGTTAACTAGTCATAAAACATTATTCAGCAAGTATGTAGAATCATCACAACTTAAAACAGGTTGAACACGATGGGCAATTTGCCTCTTTTCAACCTCAAAAACTATATTACTATATGTTACTATATTACTATGTTACTGTAGTATACAGAACACCACAATGTAATGAGCAGTGATAGTGAGCACTGATGAGGATACTAGAACTGACACTGAGCAGCAAGATGCAGCACTGGACTATTAGTAATGTACTGTAGTATGCTGAGCACCACAATGCAGCACAAGACAATGAGCAGTGATACTGAGCACTGATGAGGATACTACTGAGAACTGACACTGAGCAGGAGAGACACACTACTAGTATTACTGAGCAGCAATAAGTAACCACTGATACTGAGCACTGATATTGAGATTTCCACTGAGAGAACATAGCCACGTCCTCTCCGCTCCCTCTTCAATGCACGAGTAAAAATGGCGGCAACGCGCAGCTCTTTATATGAAATCCGAATCTCGCGAGAATCCGACAGCGGGATGATGACATTTTCCCTTGTTCAGGTTTTCCGAGTCAGGCGGGAACAACCGAGCCTGCCTCGGACCAGTGTAAACCACGTGGAGTTCGTGGGGAATTCGGTTCTCGGAGAACCGAACCCGCTCCTCTCTACCTTATACCCATATATTTTTTTATTTTCAATCTAAGCCCCTGCAGTTTTCTGTAAGCATCTGCTTCGCTATGATGATCAACAAGTCACAAGGGCAAACACTCAGGGCTTGAGGCGTAGATCTTAGGACCAGCTGCTACAAGCATGGCAGAGGTGTCACTATCACTGGTGACACCCAGAGAGGTGGCGAAGGAGATTGTAATGCAGTGCGCGCAGATAAGCAGCGCAATGGTAAAAAGGAGGCATGGTTTCATAGGTAGGGGCGTGGCCTGGTGGCCTGAATCTACATTTTGTTGCTCCGGGTGTCCCGGGGGTTGGGGGCTGCACCCGGGGACTAGTGTGTGAGCGGTGCTGGCTCCTGCACAGTGACAGGACATGGCCACCCAGCATGACGCCTCCCTTCTTGACCAATCTGTAATTGCAGTCGCACTGCAGTTCAGCGTGATCATAAAAAATGGTGTAGCCTCCTGCTGGTGCAGACTGTATGTGCGCGCAGGAAGCCGCCACCATTTTTGTGATCACAGCGGCTGAATGTGATGTCATACAGCCGCTGTGACCACGCCCCCTGTGTCTCCTCCGTTGCAGACCCCATTTTGAAGCCTTGCCCCCGCACCGCTCCATCCCTGACTTGGAAATGGAGTGTTGCTGACCCCCCTCTCCCCCCCTGCCCCGATTGACAGGCAGAGGCGATCGCATTCTCTGCGGGGTGCCGCAGAAAATGCAGGCACATGCGTATGCTCTTAGCAATTTTTGCAGTTGGATCGCTTACTGTGATTGCAATCCAACCTGAATCAGGCCCTATTACCTATCACAATGCGCTGCGGGCAGTACAAAATTGGTTTAATATGGGAGAAAAAAACCCAGACCTGTGCTCCTTAACTGTACCTGGTGGCTCGTGGAGCGGCTGCCCAGTAATCAGTGTCCACGCCAGTGCGCACACGGTCCACCCCCTACGGCCACGCTCCCCTTCATCAGCGGCCTCGTGATCCGGAAGGGCGGTGCGTGTGTGACTGACCTTAGGAAGAAACCGGAGCCTCCGCTGCAGTGACCCAGCAACCAGGGCACGGGAGTATACAGCGCCGCTGGGAGTGATGAAGCTGCAGTAAAGATGTCTATTAGACCTAGCCTGCTGCAGCCCTTGTAGATTCTCATAAAAAAAGTTCTTATTTTCTTGTCAAAATTAATAGCTAAGAATAGGCTGCCTGAGGCAGGCCCCTGTTAAGTGGCCTGCTACTGAAGGCACCAACTACAAACTGAGCTCCCTGTTCATGGAAGCGGGGTTATAGAGGAGAATGCGCTGAGCATCTTGGGAACAGTCAAAAGCTTTGAGCCGGTTGGTGCCTCAGATCAAGATCCTACTCTACACCCCAATGTGAATCCTTGTGGAGTCCAGTGTACCCCACAGAAGAAATTAATGTGTCACACCCATTGGCAGCAACCTTAGAATAGCTGCTGACGGGCACAATTGAGAAAGGAAGGGGGGGGGGACATTTGAATCCAGCACATAGATGCAATTCAAATATGTAATTTGAACCTTCCTATTTTAAAATATAATGGATGAACTTCACCCTGTGATAACAATCTTCATGATATAGAGATCTCATATGCAAAATAAGTATGAGTTGGGATAGGGCTGGGGAGGGTGGCTGCTCGGGCAAGCCCCTCCCCCGTCAAGTTAAGGAGATTCAACTGAGGAAGCACAAGGGAACTCTCGTCTGGGGACAACAACTGCAGGGAGACCACATTTTTTCAGATGAACATGGGAGGGCGGAAGGCTGCCTAATACTGAAGCACCATCAAATATCAAACCATATGCAATAACTAGTACAAGCATTCCTGGGGGAAGGTCTGCAGGAGACGAATTTGCATACGGTGATGTCATCCAAGCAGTGGGCCAAAGTTGGCTGGAACCCTCATCTGCATATGAAAAGAGAAAAGGGTTATGCAGGGCATGGCGGCCTATTGCGGCGCTTGGATGACCCCTAGTTCGCATTAAACACCTCCACCCTCCTTCGGTGTGGGGCTCATGTTGGCTATGCCCCAGCCCCTGAAGCATTCAAGCTGATTTCTTGCAGCAGCTGGGCACTGTAACAGCTCCAGAGCTGCTCTGTAAGGCAAATAAAAGGGTGTGGGCCCTGCAGCACTACCTGTAGTTCGCATTGTGCGTTGGAAGGCACAAAGTAAGCAGACGGGAGAAGTCAGGATAGTGCGCAAGGGCATAGAAGGGAGCGGCTCAAGAAAAGAGAAGTGGAAACAGACAGCAAACTAGGCTGGAGAGAGACCTGAGACAAAGAGATCTGAATTATACGAGAGCCGACCAGGGGAAACACAAATTATGCAGTCAAGTTTCCCATATTTGGGGAAATCGCAGGGGCAGCACACCCAGAGTGCAATGGTTGAGCCTTGCCCTGGGAGAAGCACCTTCAAGATCATAGTATCTCACCTGGCAGGTAAGTAGGAGTTGGGCTAGAGCTGGGGAGGGTCGCTGCTCGGGCACCCCCCTGTCAAGTGAAGGAGATCCAACTGAGGCAGCACAATGGAACTCTCGAAAGAAGAACAAAGCTAGAGGAAGATCTGAGACAAAGAAATCTGACTTTTACCAGAGCTGACCAGCGGAAAACACAAACACAGTCCCCAACTACCACAAATAATGCAGGCGAGTTTCCCACATTTGGGTAAATCACAGGGGTCAGCATACCCAGAATGCAATGAATGAACCTCACCCTGGGTGAACAATTTTCATGACCATGGTGTCTCCTATGCAAAATAAGTATGATTTGGGATAGGGCTGGGGAGGGCCGCTGCTCAGGCACATCTCTGTCAAGTAAAGGAGATTCAACTGAGGCAGCACAAGGGAACTCTCATATGGGGACAACAACTGCAGTGAGAACACATATTTTCAGATGAACATGGGAGGGCAGAAGGCTGCCTAATACTGAAGCACCCCCAAACAACAAACCAAATGCAACAACTAGTGCAAGCATTCCTGGGGGAAGGCCTGCAGCAGATGGATTTGCATATGGTGATGTTATCCAAGCAGTGGGTCAAAGTTGGCTTCAACCCTCATCTGCATATGAAAAGAGAAAAGGGGCGTGCAGGGCATGGCGGCCTTTTGCGGTGCTTGGATGACCCCTAGATCGCATTAAACACCCCCACCCTCCTTTGGTGTGGGGCTCATGTTGGCCATGCCCCATCCCATGAAGCATTCAAGCTGATTTCTTGCAGCAGCTGGGCACTGTAACAGCTCCAGAGCTGCTCTGTAAGGCAAGTAAAAGGGTGTGGGCCCTGCAGCACTACCTGTAGTTTGCATTGTGCATTGGAAGGCACAAAGTAAGCAGACGGGAGGAGAAGTCAGGATAGTCCACAAGGGTATAGAAGGGAGGGGCTCAAGAAAAAAGAAGTGGAAACAGAGAGCAAACTAGGCTGGAGAGAGACCTGAGACAAAGAGATCTGAATTATACGAGAGCCGACCAGAGGAAACACAAATTATGCAGTCAAGTGTCCCACATTTGGGGAAATCGTAGGAGCAGCACACCCAGTGTGCAATGGGTGAGCCTTGCCCTGGGAGAAGCACCTTCCTGATTATAGTATCTCACCTGGGTGTGCTGCCCCTGCGATTTCCCCAAATGTGGGAAACTTGACTGCATAATTTGTGTTTCCCCTGGTCGGCTCTCATATAATTCAGATCTCTTTGTCTCAGGTCTCTCTCCAGCCTAGTTTGCTGTCTGTTTCCACTTCTTTTTTCTTGAGCCCCTCCCTTCTATACCCTTGTGGACTATCCTGACTTCTCCTCCTGTCTGCTTACTTTGTGCCTTCCAATGCACAATGCAAACTACAGGTAGTGCTGCAGGGCCCACACCCTTTTACTTGCCTTACAGAGCAGCTCTGGAGCTGTTACAGTGCCAAGCTGCTGCAAGAAATCAGCTTGAATGCTTCAGGGGCTGGGGCATGGCCAACATGAGCCCCACACCGAAGGAGGGTGGGGGTGTTTAATGCGAACTAAGGGTCATCCAAGCGCCGCAAAAGGCCGCCATGCCCTGCATACCCCTTTTCTCTTTTCATATGCAGATGAGGGTTCCAGCCAACTTTGGCCCACTGCTTGGATGACATCACTATATGCATATCCGTCTTCTGCAGACCTTCCCCCAGGAATGCTTGTACTAGTTGTTGCATTTGGTTTGTTGTTTGGGGGTGCTTCAGTATTAGGCAGCCTTCTGCCCTCCCATGTTCATCTGAAAATATGTGTTCTCACTGCAGTTGTTGTCCCCAGATGAGAGTTCCCTTGTGCTGCCTCAGTTGAATCTCCTTTACTCTAAAACTTGTAAAACTTAGCAAAAGTGTTTACTAAATAGCTGCTCGGCAAAGTTGCAATGCCGAGACTCCCCGACCAGCTGCCCAGGATGAACCCACCTTTCTAGTAGAATGGGTCTTCACCTAATTCAGTAACGGCAATCCTGCCGTGGAATGAGCATGCTGAATCTTACCACAGATCCAGCGCATAATTGTCTACATGGAAGCAGGACACCCAATCCTGTTGGGAGCATACAGGACAAACAGAGCCTCTGTTTTCCTAATCTGAACCGTTCTGGTGACATAAATTTTCAAAGTTCTGACCACAGCCAGAGACTTTGACTCAACGAAGGTGTCAGTGGCCAAAGGCACCATGTGGAAAGATGAACCACCTTCGGCAGAAATAGTTGACGTGTCCTCAATTCTGCTCTATCTTCATGAAATATCAAATAAAGGCTCTTGTGATACTGCATGGTTTGTACTGTTTTCCATGTGCTCCCAGATCTTTCAAGCAAGAAGCATGGTCAAGAAAGTTCTGTTTGAAAAGAAACAACATTTACTGTCATTGTTATAGAATTTGGGAGAAAAAACAAGAAGAAATCTGCACTGTTGACGCACTGGACAGAATGAATGAATCATAAAATATAACCTTTATTAAGTATGTATTAAAATTGGATAAATATTAATATTATTATCCCAAACTGCAGTGAAACATAAAGGTTAAAATCACAGAACTAACATACATGTGCATAAGAAGAATAAAGAGATGTGAAAAAAAGGTTTAAAAAGCGTGTCCGTGTGTGATTATTTTTGAAGGCACAACCCTGGCGGGGTTGTTTATATAGATATATATGTTGCTAATAATCACTTTCTAGCGTAATGTTATTAAATAGCTGTTAGTATCTATGTCGTCAGGTACCACTGGGTCGTATCCTATATACTCCTGTGGGAAACTTGACTGCATAATTTGTGTTTCCCCTGGTCGGCTCTCGTATAATTCAGATCTCTTTGTCTCAGGTCTCTCTCCAGCCTAGTTTGCTGTCTGTTTCCACTTCTCTTTTCTTGAGCCGCTGCCTTCTATGCCCTTGTGCACTCTCCAGACTTCTCCTGTCTGCTTACTTTGTGCCTTCCAACGCACAATGCAAACTACAGGTAGTGCTGCAGGGCCCACACCCTTTTACTTGCCTTACAGAGCAGCTCTGGAGCTGTTACAGTGCCCAGCTGCAGCAAGAAATCAGCTTGAATGCTTCAGGGGCTGGGGCATAGCCAACATGAGCCCCACACCGACGGAGGGTGGAGGTGTTTAATGCAAACTAGGGGTCAGCCAAGCGCCGCAAAAGGCCGCCATGCCCTGCATGCCCCTTTTCTCTTTTCATATGCAGACGAGGGTTGAAGCCAACTTTGACCCACTGCTTGGATGACATCACCATATGCAAATCCATCTGCGGCAGGCCTTCCCCCAGGAATGCTTGCACTAGTTGTTGCATTTGGTTTGTTGTTTGGGGGTGCTTCAGTATTAGGCAGCCTTCTGCCCTCCCATGTTCATCTGAAAATATGTGTTCTCCCTGCAGTTGTTGTCCCCAGATGAGAGTTCCCTTGTGCTGCCTCAGTTGAATCTCCTTTACTTGACAGAGATGTGCCTGAGCAGCGGCCCTCCCCAGCCCTATCCCAAATCATACTTATTTTGCATAGGAGATACCATGGTCATGAAGATTGTTCTCCCAGGGTTAGGTTCATTCATTGCGTTCTGGGTATGCTGACCTCTGTGATTTCCCCAAATGTGGGAAACTCAACTGCATTATTTGTGGTAGTGGGGGACTGTGTTTGTGCTTTCCTCTGGTCAGCTCTGGTAAAAGTCAGATTTCTTTGTCTCAGATCTTCCTCTAGCCTTGTTCTTCTTTCAAGAGTTCCCTTGTGCTGCCTCAGTTGGATCTCCTTCACTTGACAGGGGGGTGCCCGAGCAGCGACCCTCCCCAGCTCTAGCCCAACTCCTACTTACCTGCCAGGTGAGATACTATGATCATGAAGTTGCTTCTCCCAGGGCAAGGCTCACCCATTGCACTCTGGGTGTGCTGCCCCTGCGATTTCCCCAAATATGGGAAACTTGATTGCATAATTTGTGTTTTCCCTAGTCGGCTCTCATATAATTCAGATCTCTTTGTCTCAGGTCTCTCTCCAGCCTAGTTTGCTGTCTGTTTCCACTTCTTTTTTCTTGAGCCCCTCCCTTCTATACCCTTGTGCACTATCCTGACTTCTCCTCCTGTCTGCTTACTTTGTGCCTTCCGATGCACAATGCAAACTACAGGTAGTGCTGCAGGGCCCACACCCTTTTACTTGCCTTACAGAGCAGCTCTGGAGCTGTTACAGTGCCAAGCTGCTGCAAGAAATCAGCTTGAATGCTTCAGGGGCTGGGGCATGGCCAACATGAGCCCCACACCGAAGTAGGGTGGGGGTGTTTAATGCGAACTAAGGGTCATCCAAGCGCCGCAAAAGGCCGCCATGCCCTGCATACCCCTTTTCTCTTTTCATATGCAGATGAGGGTTCCAGCCAACTTTGGCCCACTGCTTGGATGACATCACTGTATGCAAATCCGTCTTTTGCAGACCTTCCCCCAGGAATGCTTGTACTAGTTGTTGCATTTGGTTTGTTGTTTGGGGGTGCTTCAGTATTAGGCAGCCTTCTGCCCTCCCATGTTCATCTGAAAATATGTGTTCTCCCGGCAGTTGTTGTCCCCAGATGAGAGTTCCCTTGTGCTGCCTCAGTTGAATCTCCTTTACTTGACAGAGATGTGCCTGAGCAGCGGCCCTCCCCAGCCCTATCCCAAATCATACTTATTTTGCATAGGAGATACCATGGTCATAAAGATTGTTCTCCCAGGGTGAGGTTCATTCATTGCATTCTGGGTATGCTGACCCCTGTGATTTCCCCAAATGTGGGAAACTCAACTGCATTATTTGTGGTAGTGGGGGACTGTGTTTGTGTTTTCCTCTGGTCAGCTCTGGTAAAAGTCAGATTTCTTTGTCTCAGATCTTCCTCTAGCCTTGTTCTTCTTTCGAGAGTTCCATTGTGCTGCCTCAGTTTGATCTCCTTCACTTGACAGGGGGGTACCCGAGCAGCGACCCTCCCCAGCTCTAGCCCAACTCCTACATAACTGCCAGGTGAGATACTATGATCATGAAGGTGCTTCTCCCAGGGCAAGGCTCACCCATTGCACTCTGGGTGTGCTGCTCCTGCGATTTCCCCAAATGTGGGAAACTTGACTGCATAATTTGTGTTTCCCCTGGTCGGCTCTCGTATAATTCAGATCTCTTTGTCTCAGGTCTCTCTCCAGCCTAGTTTGCTGTCTGTTTCCACTTCTCTTTTCTTGAGCCGCTGCCTTCTATGCCCTTGTGCACTCTCCTGACTTCTCCTGTCTGCTTACTTTGTGCCTTCCAACGCACAATGCAAACTACAGGTAGTGCTGCAGGGCCCACACCCTTTTACTTGCCTTTCAGAGCAGCTCTGGAGCTGTTACAGTGCCCAGCTGCTGCAAGAAATCAGCTTGAATGCTTCAGGGGCTGGGGCATAGCCAACATGAGCCCCACACCGACGGAGGGTGGAGGTGTTTAATGCGAACTAAGGGTCATCCAAGCGCCGCAAAAGGCCGCCATGCCCTGCATACCCCTTTTCTCTTTTCATATGCAGATGAGGGTTCCAGCCAACTTTGGCCCACTGCTTGGATGACATCACCGTATGCAAATACGTCTTCTGCAGACCTTCCCCCAGGAATGCTTGTACTAGTTGTTGCATTTGGTTTGTTGTTTGGGGTGCTTCAGTATTAGGCAGCCTTCTGCTCTCCCATGTTCATCTGAAAATATGTGTTCTCCCTGCAGTTGTTGTCCCCAGATGAGAGTTCTCTTGTGCTGCCTCAGTTGAATCTCCTTTACTTGACAGAGATGTGCCTGAGCAGCGGCCCTCCCCAGCCCTATCCCAAATCATACTTATTTTGCATAGGAGATACCATGGTCATGAAGATTGTTCTTCCAGGGTGAGGTTCATTCATTGCATTCTGGGTATGCTGACCCCTGTGATTTCCCCAAATGTGGGAAACTCGACTGCATTATTTGTGGTAGTGGGGGACTGTGTTTGTGCTTTCCTCTGGTCAGCTCTGGTAAAAGTCAGATTTCTTTGTCTCAGATCTTCCTCTAGCCTTGTTCTTTTTTTGAGAGTTTCCTTGTGCTGCCTCAGTTGGATTTCCTTCACTTGACAGGGGGGTGCCCGAGCAGCGACCCTCCCCAGCTCTAGCCCAACTCCTACTTACCTGCCAGGTGAGATACTATGATCAGGAAGGTGCTTCTCCCAGGGCAAGGCTCACCCATTGCACTCTGGGTGTGCTGCTCCTACGATTTCCCCAAATGTGGGACACTTGACTACATAATTTGTGTTTCCTCTGGTCGGCTACTCGTATAATTCAGATCTCTTTGTCTCAGGTCTCTCTCCAGCCTAGTTTGCTGTCTGTTTCCACTTCTCTTTTCTTGAGCCCCTGCCCTTGCCCTTGTGCACTCTCCTGACTTCTCCTGTCTGCTTACTTTGTGCCTTCCAACGCACAATGCAAACTACAGGTAGTGCTGCAGGGCCAACACCCTTTTACTTGCCTTACAGAGCAGCTCTGGAGCTGTTACAGTGCCCAGCTGCTGCAAGAAATCAGCTTGAATGCTTCAGGGGCTGGGGCATAGCCAACATGAGCCCCACACCGACGGAGGGTGGAGGTGTTTAATGCGAACTAAGGGTCATCCAAGCGCCGCAAAAGGCCGCCATGCCCTGCATACCCCTTTTCTCTTTTCATATGCAGATGAGGGTTCCAGCCAACTTTGGCCCACTGCTTGGATGACATCACCGTATGCAAATCCGTCTTCTGCAGACCTTTTCCCAGGAATGCTTGTACTAGTTGTTGCATTTGGTTTGTTGTTTGGGGGTGCTTCAGTATTAGGCAGCCTTCTGCTCTCCCATGTTCATCTGAAAATATGTGTTCTCCCTGCAGTTGTTGTCCCCAGATGAGAGTTCCCTTGTGCTGCCTCAGTTGAATCTCCTTTACTTGACAGAGATGTGCCTGAGCAGCGGCCCTCCCCAGCCCTATCCCAAATCATACTTATTTTGCATAGGAGATACCATTGTCATGAAGATTGTTCTCCCAGGGTGAGGTTCATTCATTGCATTCTGGGTATGCTGACCCCTGTCATTTCCCCAAATGTGGGAAACTCGACTGCATTATTTGTGGTAGTGGGGGACTGTGTTTGTGCTTTCCTCTGGTCAGCTCTGGTAAAAGTCAGATTTCTTTGTCTCAGATCTTCCTCTAGCCTTGTTCTTTTTTCGAGAGTTTCCTTGTGCTGCCTCAGTTGGATCTCCTTCACTTGACAGGGGGGTGCCCGAACAGCGACCCTCCCCAGCTCTAGCCCAACTCCTACTTACCTGCCAGGTGAGATACTATGATCAGGAAGGTGCTTCTCCCAGGGCAAGGCTCACCCAATGCACTCTGGGTGTGCTGCTCCTACGATTTCCCCAAATGTGGGACACTTGATTACATAATTTGTGTTTCCTCTGGTCGGCTCTCGTATAATTCAGATCTCTTTGTCTCAGGTCTCTCTCCAGCCTAGTTTGCTGTCTGTTTCCACTTCTCTTTTCTTGAGCCGCTCCCTTCTATGCCCTTGTGCACTATCCTGACTTCTCCCGTCTGCTTACTTTGTGCCTTCCAACGCACAATGCAAACTACAGGTAGTGCTGCAGGGCCCACACCCTTTTACTTGCTTTACAGAGCAGCTCTGGAGCTGTTACAGTGCCCAGCTGCTGCAAGAAATCAGCTTGAATGCTTCAGGGGCTGGGGCATAGCCAACATGAGCCCCACACCGAAGGAAGGTGGAGGTGTTTAATGCAAACTAGGGGTCATCCAAGCGCCGCAAAAGGCCGCCATGCCCTGCACACCTCTTTTTTATTTTCATATGCAGACGAGGGTTGAAGCCAACTTTGACCCACTGCTTGGATGACATCACCATATGCAAATCCATCTGCTGCAGGCCTTCCCCCAGGAATGCTTGCACTAGTAGTTGCATTTGGTTTGTTGTTTGGGGGTGCTTCAGTGTTAGGCAGCCTTCTGCCCTCCCATGTTCATCTGAAAATATGTGTTCTCCCTGCAGTTGTTGTCCCCAGATGAGAGTTCCCTTGTGTTGCCTCAGTTGAATCTCCTTTACTTGACAGAGATGTGCCTGAGCAGCGGCCCTCCCCAGCCCTATCCCAAATCATACTTATTTTGCATAGGAGATACCATGGTCATGAAGATTGTTCTCCCAGGGTGAGGTTCATTCATTGCACTCTGGGTATGCTGACCCCTGTGATTTCCCCAAATGTGGGAAACTCGACTGCATTATTTGTGGTAGTGGGGGACTGCGTTTGTGCTTTCCTCTGGTCAGCTCTGGTAAAAGTCAGATTTCTTTGTCTCAGATCTTCCTCTAGCCTTGTTCTTCTTTCGAGAGTTCCCTTGTGCTGCCTCAGTTGGATCTCCTTCACTTGACAGGGGGTGCCCGAGCAGCAATCCTCCACAGCTCTAGCCCAACTCCTACTTACCTGCCAGGTGAGATACTATGATGTTCACTGTTAGGGCAATCAGGATGTGGAATTCCCTGCCAGGGAAGGTGGTAATGGCGGACTCTGTAATTGGATTTAAAAAAGGAATGGATACATTTCTGAATGAAAAAGCTATCCAAGGTTATAATACTTAAAATATCAACATGGTTAATCCGGGGGTAACATGAGTTATAGTAGCTAACTAGTCATAAAACATTATTCAGCAAGTATGTAGAATCATCACAACTTAAAACAGGTTGAACACGATGGGCAATTTGCCTCTATTCAACCTCAAAAACTATGTTACTATATGTTACTATATTACTATGTTACTGTAGTATACAGAACACCACAATGTAATGAGCAGTGATAGTGAGCACTGATGAGGATACTAGAACTGACACTGAGCAGCAAGATGCAGCACTGGACTATTAGTAATGTACTGTAGTATGCTGAGCACCACAATGCAGCACAAGACAATGAGCAGTGATACTGAGCACTGATGAGGATACTACTGAGAACTGACACTGAGCAGGAGAGACACACTACTAGTATTACTGAGCAGCAATAAGTAACCACTGATACTGAGCACTGATATTGAGATTTCCACTGAGAGAACATAGCCACGTCCTCTCCGCTCTCTCTTCAATGCTCGAGTAAAAATGGCGGCAACGCGCAGCTCTTTATATGGAATCCGAATCTCGAGAGAATCCGACAGCGGGATGATGACATTTTCCCTTGTTCAGGTTTTCCGAGTCAGGCGGGAACAACCGAGCCTGCCTCGGACCAGTGTAAACCACGTGGAGTTCGTCGGGAATTCGGTTCTCGGAGAACCGAACCCGCTCCTCTCTACCTTATACCCATCAATTTTTTTATTTTCAATCTAAGCCCCTGCAGTTTTCTGTAAGCATCTGCTTCGCTATGATGATCAACAAGTCACAAGGGCAAACACTCAGGGCTTGAGGCGTAGATCTTAGGACCAGCTGCTACAAGCATGGCAGAGGTGTCACTATCACTGGTGACACCCAGAGAGGTGGCGAAGGAGATTGTAATGCAGTGCGCGCAGATAAGCAGCGCAATGGTAAAAAGGAGGCATGGTTTCATAGGTAGGGGCGTGGCCTGGTGGCCTGAATCTACATTTTGTTGCTCCGGGTGTCCCGGGGGTTGGGGGCTGCACCCGGGGACTAGTATGTGTGCGGTGCTGGCTCCTGCACAGTGACAGGGCATGGCCACCCAGCATGACACCTCCATTCTTGACCATGCTGTAATTGCAGTCGCACTGCAGTTCAGCGTGATCATAATAAATGGTGTAGCCTCCTGCTGGTGCAGACTGTATGTGCGCGCAGGAAGCCGCCACCATTTTTGTGATCACAGCGGCTGAATGTGATGTCATACAGCCGCTGTGACCACGCCCCCTGTGTCTCCTCCGTTGCAGACCCCATTTTGAAGCCTTGCCCCCGCACCGCTCCATCCCTGACTTGGAAATGGAGTGTTGCTGACCCCCCTCTCCCCCCCCCGCCCCGATTGACAGGCAGAGGCGATCGCATTCTCTGCGGGGTGCCGCAGAAAATGCAGGCACATGCGTATGCTGTTAGCAATTTTTGCAGTTGGATCGCTTATTGTGATTGCATTCCAACCTGAATCAGGCCCTATTACCTATCACAATGCGCTGCGGGCAGTACAAAATTGGGTTAATATAGGAGTAAAACTCCCAGACCTGTGCTCCTTAACTGTACCTGGTGGCTAGTGGAGCGGCTGCCCAGTAATCAGTGTCCACGCCAGTGCGCACACGGTCCACCCCCTACGGCCACGCTCCCCTTCATCAGCGGCCTCGTGATCCGGAAGGGCGGTGTGTGTGTGACTGACCTTAGGAAGAAACTGGAGCCTCCGCTGCAGTGACCCAGCAACCAGGGCACGGGAGTATACAGCGCCGCTGGGAGTGATGAAGCTGCAGTAAAGATGTCTATTAGACCTAGCCTGCTGCAGCCCTTGTAGATTCTCATAAAACAAGTTCTTCTTTTCTTGTCAAAATTAATAGCTAAGAATAGGCTGCCTGAGGCAGGCCCCTGTTAAGTGGCCTGCTACTGAAGGCACCAACTACAAACTGAGCTCCCTGTTCATGGAAGCGGGGTTATAGAGGAGGATGCGCTGAGCATCTTGGGAACAGTCAAAAGCTTTGAGCCGGTTGGTGCCTCAGATCAAGATCCTACTCTACACCCCAATGTGAATCCTTGTGGAGTCCAGTGTACCCCACAGAAGAAATTAATGTGTCACACCCATTGGCAGCAACCTTAGAATAGCTGCTGACGGGCACAATTGAGAAAGGAAAGGGGGGGGGGGACATTTGAATCCAGCACATAGATGCAATTCAAATATGTAATTTGTACCTTCCTATTTTAAAATATAATGGATGAACCTCACCCTGTGAGAACAATCTTCATGATCAAGAGATCTCATATGCAAAATAAGTATGAGTTGGGATAGGGCTGGGGAGGGTGGCTGCTCGGGCAGCCCCTCCCCCGTCAAGTTAAGGAGATTCAACTGAGGACGCACAAGGGAACTCTCGTCTGGGGACAACAACTGCAGGGAGACCACATCTGTTCAGATGAACATGGGAGGGTGGAAGGCTGCCTAATATTGAAGCACCATCAAATATCAAACCATATGCAACAACTAGTACAAGCATTCCTGGGGGAAGGTCTGCAGAAGACGGATTTGCATACGGTGATGTCATCCAAGATGTGGGCCAAAGTTGGCTGGAACCCTCATCTGCATATGAAAAGAGAAAAGGGGCATGCAGGGCATGGCGGCCTTTTGCGGTGCTTGGATGACCCCTAGTTCGCATTAAACACCCCCACCCTCCTTTGGTGTGGGGCTCATGTTGGCCATGCCCCATCCCCTGAAGCATTCAAGCTGATTTCTTGCAGCAGCTGGGCACTGTAACAGCTCCAGAGCTGTTCTGTAAGGCAAGTAAAAGGGTGTGGGCCCTGCAGCACCACCTGTAGTTCGCATTGTGCGTTGGAAGGCACAAAGTAAGCAGACGGGAGGAGAAGTCAGGATAGTGCGCAAGGGCATCCTTTTCTCTTAGTCCGTAGAGGATGCTGGGGTCACATTAAGAACCATGGGGTATAGACGGGATCCGCAAGAGACATGGGCACTTTAAGACTTTCAAAGGGTGTGAACTGGCTCCTCCCTCTATGCCCCTCCTCCAGACTCCAGTTATAGGAACTGTGCCCAGGGAGACGGACATTTCGAGGAAAGGATTTATTGTTAAACTAAGGTGAGCATCTTACCAGCTCACACCTTAAGCATGCCGCAGAACGTGGCATTCAACAGAACACAAGCCAACGGCATGAACAATTGCAGCAAAAAGCTGACCAGAACCATAACATAACATGTGTATAACCACAAGTAATAACTGCAGACACAGTATGGACTGGGACGGGTGCCCAGCATCCTCTACGGACTAAGAGAAAAGGATTTACCGGTAGGTATTAAAATCCTATTTTCTCATACGACCTAGAGGATGCTGGGGTCACATTAAGAACCATGGGGTTATACCAAAGCTCTTGAACGGGTGGGAGAGTGCGTACGACTCTGCAGCACCGAATGACCCAACTTGAGGTTATCATCAGCCAAGGTATCAAACTTGTAAAACTTAGCAAAAGTGTTTACTAAATAGCTGCTCGGCAAAGTTGCAATGCCGAGACTCCCCGACCAGCTGCCCAGGATGAACCCACCTTTCTAGTAGAATGGGTCTTCACCTAATTCAGTAACGGCAATCCTGCCATGGAATGAGCATGCTGAATCTTACCACAGATCCAGCGCATAATGGTCTACATGGAAGCAGGACACCCAATCCTGTTGGGAGCATACAGGACAAACAGAGCCTCTGTTTTCCTAATCTGAACCGTTCTGGTGACATAAATTTTCAAAGTTCTGACCACAGCCAGAGACTTTGACTCAACGAAGGTGTCAGTGGCCAAAGGCACCATGTGGAAAGATGAACCACCTTCGGCAGAAATTGTTGACGTGTCCTCAATTCTGCTCTATCTTCATGAAAGATCAAATAAAGGCTCTTGTGATACTGCATGGTTTGTACTGTTTTCCATGTGCTCCCAGATCTTTCAAGCAAGTAGCATGGTCAAGAAAGTTCTGTTTGAAAAGAAACAACATTTACTGTCATTGTTATAGAATTTGGGAGAAAAAACAAGAAGAAATCTGCACTGTTGACGCACTGGACAGAATGAATGAATCATAAAATATAACCTTTATTAAGTATGTATTAAAATTGGATAAATATTAATATTATTATCCCAAACTGCAGTGAAACATAAAGGTTAAAATCACAGAACTAACATACATGTGCATAAGAAGAATAAAGAGATGTGAAAAAAAGGTTTAAAAAGCGTGTCCGTGTGTGATTATTTTTGAAGGCACAACCCTGGCGGGGTTGTTTATATAGATATATATGTTGCTAATAATCACTTTCTAGCGTAATGTTATTAAATAGCTGTTAGTATCTATGTCGTCAGGTACCACTGGGTCGTATCCTATATACTCCCTTCACTCAATAGGGGTTACCTCCCGGGAAGCCATCCCCATTGGCGAATTTGTGGGGGTGATTGAGTATAACCGGTAAGCTAACCTCCAATTTGTGGGGTGCTTAGGTAGATGGGGATCACTTATTTCTCTGTGTCCCCTAAGACTATATTCCTAAATTCAATACCACAGGGGGATAGCTTTCTATATCGGATAAGGAATCACTTGATAGGGAAATCTCTATGCATCATGGAAAGATCATATTTATTAATATCCAAACTAAAAAAATGATGAATAGCTTTAATTTAGCTGTTTAGATATAGTTAATTGGCGAGATATACCAACAGGTGCGGTTGCCTTAAGGAATATGGCAATTCCAATATAAATAGCAGCCCTCCTTCATATAATCAGCCAGATCTTATTAAATCTTGTCCAGATATAGCCGTTCAGATATACTTAATTGACAACATATATCAATCGGTGGGGTTGCCTTAAGGAATATAGCAATTCCAATTCTCATATAAATAGCAACCTTCCTTCATATATTCAGCCAGATCTTATTTAATCTGATCTAGGCGTAGGCAATAATGCTTTCCTTAGAGGTATAGCCACCTCAATTCTTATTAGGAAGCAAAGTGTCTGTCATAATGGTTTATCCAATTCATCTAAGAAATAATATATTCCATGTGTCAGAGATTCATTACTCTCTATTTACACTGTTAAAGAGTTAATTCTTATTATGTTACAGTGTAATGAAATTATCATATAGGGAGATGTGGCAATTCCATGTGCTATATATATAATAACCCTTAGTGGTCCAGATTCCACAATGAGGGATTTTCTTATAAACCGCTGAAACACACAGCTGTTTGACTGACTTCCAAATATATCTATCTCACTTTGTAACAGTCTTATGATAGAGAAACTGTTACATATTCGGTCACTTAGTTATCTAAAGGTAAACAGACTCAGTGTGAGGGTAATATAATATATCAAATGCGCTGTCAATAATCGTGGTAACTGGTGTAATAATGTGGTATATTGAGTATGCTAGTAAGGCATATAACTGCTCTCCAGCCTTTAAGTGTTACCAATCAATTTGTTACACTGTAAAGGATTTATGGTGTCCTGTTAGGACATGCAGCTGCTAGGCTGACTCAAAGATTTATCCATTTGTAACAATGATGTAACAGTTATATACATGTTACTGGTATTACATAGAAATAGTATGACACAGGCCAGCAGTCCCATGTGTCTAGATTCCACAATAGGAGATTTTCTTTGTCTTATAAACTGCTGGAACACACAGCTGCTAGACTGACTTCAAATATATATATTACTTTGTAACAGTCTTATAGTAAAGAGACTGTTACACACTGTCATTTAGTTATCTCAAGGTTAGCAGATTCTGTGTGAGGATAGTGTTCTGTTAGAACATGCAGCTGCTAGGCTGACTCATAGAAAATGTATCCATTTGTAACAAATGACACATACAGCATTAAATTAATATCTATAGCAGCCCATGTGACATCTCTACTCTTATCATAATTGTCTGGTTATTGCCAATCTGGACAGCAGGAGTGATATATATTCACTAGTCCCAATATCCCATCATATAAATATACCCACACTGATATACTTTCTTATCAAGAGTTATTAGTAGCTATCTGTATGCACTTTAGACATTGTATCTGCTAAGTGACATCATATCTAGTGTATTCCTTTCTTATAGCTCAGCTTCTATTCCCTATTAGTGGAGACTAACAGCTAACATCATAATCATATATTTTTGTTTTATAACATTTCACATGAGTCAAATACACGCGGACACGCCGTGCCCTACACGTGTGTTTCACTGCATCTATGGCAACTTACATTAAAGCTAACAAGAAAGCACACTCGTTCTGTCTTTAAACTGATAAAAGAAACCCCAATAATATGGGGCATGCAAAAATTGAGATAAAACTCAGTTTTGCTCCTCTCCACGGAAATCTTTAATAAAAGGCGAAATATTTGTTAGTTCTGAAGAGAAACCAGAGCATGACCAAGATTCCACCTGTCGCCTGAGTGCCATGCCAGCAGTTCTCATTGAGCTCAAAGTGAGCACCCAATTTGAAAGAAAGATAGCAGATTTCTCACCAGGCTTCCCCTAGCTATAAACATGGTTTGTACTCTTTTCCATGTGTTCCCAGATCTTTCAAGCAATTAGTATAGTCAAGAAAGTTCTGTTTGAAAAGAAACAAACATTTACTGTCATTTCTATGCAAATGAGCTTACATTAAAGCACACTCGTTCTATCTTTAAACAGATAAAATAAAACCCCAATAAGATGGGGAATGCAAAATTTGAGATAAAACTCAGTTTTGCTCCTCTCCACGGAAATCTTTAGTAAAAGGCGAAAGATTTGTTCGTTCTGAAGAGAAACCAGAGCATGACCAAGATTCCACCTGTCGCCTGAGTGCCATGCCAGCAGTCCTCATTCAGCTCAAAGTGAGCACCCAATTTGAAAGAAAGAAAGCAGATTTCTCACCAGGCTTCCCCTTGCTATAAGCATGGTTTTTACTCTTTTCCATGTGCTCCCAGATCTTTCAAGCAAGTAGCATGGTCAAGAAAGTTCTGTTTGAAAAGAAACAGACATTTACTGTCATTGTTATACAAATAAACTTACATTAAAGCCAACAAGAAAGCACACTCATTCTGTCCTTAAACTGATAAAAGAAACCCCAATAATATGGGGCATGCAAAAATTGAGATAAAACTCAGTTTTGCTCCTCTCCACGGAAATCTTTAATAAATGGCGAAAGATTTGTTCATTCTGAAGAGAAACCAGAGCATGACCAAGATTCCACCTGTCGCCTGAGTGCCATGCCAGCAGTCCTCATTCAGATCAAAGTGAGCGCCCAATTTGAAAGAAAGCAGATTTCTCACCTGGCTTCTCCTTGCTATAAGCATGGTTTGTACTGTATTCCATGTGCTCCCAGATCTTTCAAGCAAGTAGCATGGTCAAGAAAGTTCTGTTTGAAAAGAAACAAACATTTACTGTAATTTCTATGCAAATGAGCTTTCATTAAAGCACACTCATTCTATCTTTAAACCGATAAAAGAAAATCCAAAAAGATGGGGCATGCAAAAATTGAGGTAAAACTCAGTTTTGCTCCTCTCCACGGAAATCTTTAGTAAAAGGCGAAAGATTTGTTCGTTCTGAAGAGAAGCCAGAGCATGACCAAGATTTTCATCTGAAAATATGTGTTCTCCCTGCAGTTGTTGTCCCCAGATGAGAGTTCCCTTGTGCTGCCTCAGTTGAATCTCCTTTACTTGACAGAGATGTGCCTGAGCAGCGGCCCTCCCCAGCCCTATCCCAAATCATACTTATTTTGCATAGGAGATACCATGGTCATGAAGATTGTTCTCCCAGGGTGAGGTTCATTCATTGCATTCTGGGTATGCTGACCCCTGTGATTTCCCCAATGTGGGAAACTCGACTGCATTATTTGTGGTAGTGGGGGACTGTGTTTGTGCTTTCCTCTGGTCAGCTCTGGTAAAAGTCAGATTTCTTTGTCTCAGATCTTCCTCTAGCCTTGTTCTTCTTTCGAGAGTTCCCTTGTGCTGCCTCAGTTGGATCTCCTTCACTTGACAGGGGGTGCCCGAGCAGCAATCCTCCACAGCTCTAGCCCAACTCCTACTTATCTGCCAGGTGAGATACTATGATCTTCACTGTTAGGGCAATCAGGATGTGGAATTCCCTGCCAGGGAAGGTGGTAATGGCGGACTCTGTAATTGGATTTAAAAAAGGAATGGATACATTTCTGAATGAAAAAGCTATCTAAGGTTATAATACTTAAAATATCAACATGGTTAATCCGGGGGTAACATGAGTTATAGTAGCTAACTAGTCATAAAACATTATTCAGCAAGTATGTAGAATCATCACAACTTAAAACAGGTTGAACACGATGGGCAATTTGCCTCTATTCAACCTCAAAAACTATGTTACTATATGTTACTATATTACTATGTTACTGTAGTATACAGAAAACCAAAATGCAATGAACAGTGATAGTGAGCACTGATGAGGATACTAGAACTGACACTGAGCAGCAAGATGCAGCACTGGACTATTAGTAATGTACTGTAGTATGCTGAGCACCACAATGCAGCACAAGACAATGAGCAGTGATACTGAGCACTGATGAGGATACTACTGAGAACTGACACTGAGCAGGAGAGACACACTACTAGTATTACTGAGCAGCAATAAGTAACCACTGATACTGAGCACTGATATTGAGATTTCCACTGAGAGAACATAGCCACGTCCATTCCGCTCTCTCTTCAATGCACGAGTAAAAATGGCGGCAACGCGCAGCTCTTTATATGGAATCCGAATCTCGCGAGAATCCGACAGCGGGATGATGACATTTTCCCTTGTTCAGGTTTTGCGAGTCAGGCGGGAACAACCGAGCCTGCCTCGGACCAGTGTAAACAACGTGGAGTTCGTGGGGAATTCGGTTCTCGGAGAACCGAACCCGCTCCTCTCTACCTTATACCAATCAATTTTTTTATTTTCAATCTAAGCCCCTGCAGTTTTCTGTAAGCATCTGCTTCGCTATGATGATCAACAAGTCACAAGGGCAAACACTCAGGGCTTGAGGCGTAGATCTTAGGACCAGCTGCTACAAGCATGGCAGAGGTGTCACTATCACTGGTGACACCCAGAGAGGTGGCGAGGGAGATTGTAATGCAGTGCGCGCAGATAAGCAGCGCAATGGTAAAAAGGAGGCATGGTTTCATAGGTAGGGGCGTGGCCTGGTGGCCTGAATCTACATTTTGTTGCTCCGGGTGTCCCGGGGGTTGGGGGCTGCACCCGGGGACTAGTGTGTGAGCGGTGCTGGCTCCTGCACAGTGAAAGGGCATGGCCACCCAGCATGACGCCTCCCTTCTTGACCATGCTGTAATTGCAGTCGCACTGCAGTTCAGCGTGATCATAAAAAATGGTGTAGCCTCCTGCTGGTGCAGACTGTATGTGCGCGCAGGAAGCCGCCACCATTTTTGTGATCACAGCGGCTGAATGTGATGTCATACAGCCGCTGTGACCACGCCCCCTGTGTCTACTCCGTTGCAGACCCCATTTTGAAGCCTTGCCCCCGCACCGCTCCATCCCTGACTTGGAAATGGAGTGTTGCTGACCCACCTATCCCCCCCCGCCCCGATTGACAGGCAGAGGCGATCGCATTCTCTGCGGGGTGCCGCAGAAAATGCAGGCACATGCGTATGCTCTTAGCAATTTTTGCAGTTGGATCGCTTATTGTGATTGCAATCCAACCTGAATCAGGCCCTATTACCTATCACAATGCGCTGCGGGCAGTACAAAATTGGGTTAATATAGGAGAAAAACCCCCAGACCTGTGCTCCTTAACTGTACCTGGTGGCTAGTGGAGCGGCTGCCCAGTAATCAGTGTCCACGCCAGTGCGCACACGGTCCACCCCCTACGGCCACGCTCCCCTTCATCAGCGGCCTCGTGATCCGGAAGGGTGGTGTGTGTGTGACTGACCTTAGGATGAAACCGGACCCTCCGCTGCAGTGACCCAGCAACCAGGGCACGGGAGTATACAGCGCCGCTGGGAGTGATGAAGCTGCAGTAAAGATGTCTATTAGACCTAGCCTGCTGCAGCCCTTGTAGATTCTCATAAAACAAGTTCTTCTTTTCTTGTCAAAATTTATAGCTAAGAATAGGCTGCCTGAGGCAGGCCCCTGTTAAGTGGCCTGCTACTGAAGGCACCAACTACAAACTGAGCTCCCTGTTCATGGAAGCGGGGTTATAGAGGAGAATGCACTGAGCATCTTGGGAACAGTCAAAAGCTTTGAGCCGGTTGGTGCCTCAGATCAAGATCCTACTCTACACCCCAATGTGAATCCTTGTGGAGTCCAGTGTACCCCACAGAAGAAATTAATGTGTCACACCCATTGGCAGCAACCTTAGAATAGCTGCTGACGGGCACAATTGAGAAAGGAAGGGGGGGGGGGGACATTTGAATCCAGCACATAAATGCAATTCAAATATGTAATTTGTACCTTCCTATTTTAAAATATAATGGATGAACCTCACCCTGTGAGAACAATCTTCATGATCAAGAGATCTCATATGCAAAATAAGTATGAGTTGGGATAGGGCTGGGGAGGGTGGCTGCTCGGGCAGCCCCTCCCCCGTCAAGTTAAGGAGATTCAACTGAGGAAGCACAAGGGAACTCTCGTCTGGGGACAACAACTGCAGGGAGACCACATCTTTTCAGATGAACATGGGAGGGCGGAAGGCTGCCTAATACTGAAGCACCATCAAATATCAAACCATATGCAACATCTAGTACAAGCCTTCCTGGGGGAAGGTCTGCAGCAGACGGATTTGCATACAGTGATGTTATTCAAGCAGTGGGCCAAAGTTGGCTGGAACCCTCATCTGCATATGAAAAGAGAAAAGGGGCGTGCAGGGCATGGCGGCCTTTTGCAGTGCTTGGATGACCCCTAGTTCTCATTAAACACCCCCACCCTCCTTTGGTGTGGGGCTCATGTTGGCCATGCCCCATCCCCTGAAGCATTCAAGCTGATTTCTTGCAGCAGCTGGGCACTGTAACAGCTCCAGAGCTGTTCTGTAAGGCAAGTAAAAGGGTGTGGGCCCTGCAGCACCACCTGTAGTTTGCATTGTGCGTTGGAAGGCACAAAGTAAGCAGACGGGAGGAGAAGTCAGGATAGTGCGCAAGGGCATCCTTTTCTCTTAGTCCGTAGAGGATGCTGGGGTCACATTAAGAACCATGGGGTATAGACGGGATCCGCAAGAGACATGGGCACTTTAAGACTATCAAAGGGTGTGAACTGGCTCCTCCCTCTATGCCCCTCCTCCAGACTCCAGTTATAGGAACTGTGCCCATGGAGACGGACATTTCGAGGAAAGGATTTATTGTTAAACTAAGGTGAGCATCTTACCAGCTCACACCTTAAGCATGCCGCAGAACGTGGCATTCAACAGAACACAAGCCAACGGCATGAATAATTGCAGCAAAAAGCTGACCAGAACCATAACACAACATGTGTATAACCACAAGTAATAACTGCAGACACAGTATGGACTGGGACGGGTGCCCAGCATCCTCTACAGACTAAGAGAAAAGGATTTACCGGTAGGTATTAAAATCCTATTTTCTCATACGACCTAGAGGATGCTGGGGTCACATTAAGAACCATGGGGTTATACCAAAGCTCTTGAACGGGTGGAAGAGTGCGTACGACTCTGCAGCACCGAATGACCCAACTTGAAGTTATCATCGGCCAAGGTATCAAACTTGTAAAACTTAGCAAAAGTGTTTACTAAATAGCTGCTCGGCAAAGTTGCAATGCCGAGACTCCCCGACCTGCTGCCCAGGATGAACCCACCTTTCTAGTAGAATGGGTCTTCACCTAATTCAGTAACGGCAATCCTGCCATGGAATGAGCATGCTGAATCTTACCACAGATCCAGCGCATAATGGTCTACATGGAAGCAGGACACCCAATCCTGTTGGGAGCATACAGGACAAACAGAGCCTCTGTTTTCCTAATCTGAACCGTTCTGGTGACATAAATTTTCAAAGTTCTGACCACAGCCAGAGACTTTGACTCAACGAAGGTGTCAGTGGCCAAAGGCACCATGTGGAAAGATGAACCACCTTCGGCAGAAATTGTTGACGTGTCCTCAATTCTGCTCTATCTTCATGAAAGATCAAATAAAGGCTCTTGTGATACTGCATGGTTTGTACTGTTTTCCATGTGCTCCCAGATCTTTCAAGCAAGTAGCATGGTCAAGAAAGTTCTGTTTGAAAAGAAACAAACATTTACTGTCATTGTTATGCAAATAAACTTACATTAAAGCTAACCAGAAAGCACACTCGTTCTGTCTTTAAACTGATAAAAGAAACCCCAATAATATGGGCATACCTCCCAACTTTGTCGGCTCGCAAAGAGGGACACACGCGCGGCGAAGTCGCACGCGCTCCCAAAAAGGGCGTGGCCTAAGTAAAAAGGGGCATGGCTTCGCGGGAGGACCCGCGATCGCGAGTCACGCCCCCGTTTTCGGCACTGAGGGGGCATGCCCAGCGCTCTGTGAGCCGCTGGCATGCCACCTCTCCCTCTGACTTCAGTGAATAGACGCTGTGCGCACAGCGACTATTCACCGCTGCTCTGCTAAGCAGGGCAGCGACAGACAGAGCCTCCCAACTGTCCTCCCCACCGCGGGACACTGCGGCCCGCAGGTGGGACAGCGGGACAGTCCCCAAAAAACGGGACTGTCCCGCGAAAATCGGGACAGTTGGGAGGTATGATATGGGGCATGCAAAAATTGAGATAAAACTCAGTTTTGCTCCTCTCCATGGAAATCTTTAGTAAAAGGCGATAGATTTGTTCGTTCTGAAGAGAAACCAGAGCATGACCAAGATTCCACCTGTCGCCTGAGTGCCATGCCAGCAGTCCTCATTCAGCTCAAAGTGAGCACCCAATTTGAAAGAAAGAAAGCAGATTTCTCACCAGGCTTCCCCTTGCTATAAACATGGTTTGTACTCTTTTCCATGTGCTCCCAGATCTTTCAAGCAATTAGTATGGTCAAGAAAGTTCTGCTTGAAAAGAAACAGACATTTATTGTCATTGTTATGCAAATAAACTTACATTAAAGCTAACAAGAAAGCACACTCGTTCTGTCTTTAAACTGATAAAAGAAACCCCAATAATATGGGGCATGCAAAAATTTAGATAAAACTCAGTTTTGCTCCTCTCCACGGATAATCTTTAATAAAAGGCGAAAGATTTGTTCATTCTGAAGAGAAACCAGAGCATGACCAAGATTCCACCTGTCGCCTGAGTGCTGTGCCAGCAGTCCTCATTCAGATCAAAGTGAGCGCCCAATTTGAAAGAAAGCAGATTTCTCACCTGGCTTCTCCTTGCTATAAGCATGGTTTGTACTGTATTCCATGTGCTCCCAGATCTTTAAAGCAAGTAGCATGGTCAAGAAAGTTCTGTTTGAACATAAATAAACATTTACTGTCATTTCTATGCAAATGAGCTTACATTAAAGCACACTCATTCTATCTTTAAACCGGTAAAAGAAACCCCAAAAAGATGGGGCATGCAAAAATTGAGATAAAACTCGGTTTTGCTCCTCTCCACGGAAATCTTTAGTAAGAGGCGAAAGATTTGTTCGTTCTGAAGAGAAACCAGAGCATGACCAAGATTTTTATCTGAAAATATGTGTTCTCCCTGCAGTTGTTGTCCCCAGATGAGAGTTCCCTTGTGCTACCTCAGCTGAATCTCCTTTACTTGACAGAGATGTGCCTGAGCAGCGGCCCTCCCCAGCCCTATCCCAAATCATACTTATTTTGCATAGGCGATACCATGGTCATGAAGATTGTTCTCCCAGGGTGAGGTTCATTCATTGCATTCTGGGTATGCTGACCCCTGTGATTTCCCCAAATGTGGGAAACTCGACTGCATTATTTGTGGTAGTGGGGGACTGTGTTTGTGCTTTCCTCTAGTCAGCTCTGGTAAAAGTCAGATTTATTTGTCTCAGATCTTCCTCTAGCCTTGTTCTTCTTTCGAGAGTTTCCTTGTGCTGCCTAAGTTGGATCTCTTTCACTTGACAGGGGGGTGCCCGAGTAGCGACCCTCCCCAGCTCTAGCCCAACTCCTACTTACCTGCCAGGTGAGATACTATGATCATGAAGGTGCTTCTCCCAGGGCAAGGCTCACCCATTGCACTCTGGGTGTGGTGCCCCTGCGATTTCCCCAAATGTGGGAAGCTTGACTGCATAATTTGTGTTTCCCCTGGTCGGCTCTCGTATAATTCAGATCTCTTTGTCTCAGGTCTCTCTCCAGCCTAGTTTGCTGTCTGTTTCCACTTCTTTTTTCATGAGCCCCTCCCTTTTATACCCTTGTGCACTATCCTGACTTCTCCTCTTGTCTGCTTATTTTGTGCCTTCCAATGCACAATGCAAACTACAGGTAGTGCTGCAGGGCCCACACCCTTTTACTTGCCGTACAGAGCAGCTCTGGAGCTGTTACAGTGCCCAGCTGCTGCAAGAAATCAGCTTGAATGCTTCAGGGGCTGGGGCATAGCCAACATGAGCCCCACACCGAAGGAGGGTGGAGGTGTTTAATGCGAACTAGGGGTCATCCAAGCGCCGCAAAAGGCCGCTATGCCCTGCACGCCCCTTTTCTCTTTTCATATGCAGACGAGGGTTGAAGCCAACTTTGACCCACTGCTTGGATGACATCACCGTATGCAAATCCATCTGCTGCAGGCCTTCCCCCAGGAATGCTTGCACTAGTTGTTGCATTTGGTTTGTTGTTTGGGGGTGCTTCATTATTAGGCAGCCTTCTGCCCTCCCATGTTCATCTGAAAATATGTGTTCTCCCTGCAGTTGTTGTCCCCAGATGAGAGTTCCCTTGTGCTGCCTCAGTTGAATCTCCTTTACTTGACAGAGATGTGCCTGAGCAGCGGCCCTCCCCAGCCCTATCCCAAATCATACTTATTTTGCATAGGAGATACCATGGTCATGAAGATTGTTCTCCCAGGGTGAGGTTCATTCATTGCATTCTGGGTATGCTGACCCCTGTGATTTCCCCAAATGTGGGAAACTCGACTGCATTATTTGTGGTAGTGGGGGACTGTGTTTGTGCTTTCCTCTGGTCAGCTCTGGTAAAAGTCAGATTTATTTGTCTCAGATCTTCCTCTAGCCTTGTTCTTCTTTCGAGAGTTCCCTTGTGCTGCCTCAGTTGAATCTCCTTCACTTGACAGGGGGGTACCCGAGCAGCGACCCTCCCCAGCTCTAGCCCAACTTCTACTTACCTGGCAGGTGAGATACTATGATCATGTAGGTGCTTCTCCCAGGGCAAGGCTCACCCATTGCACTCTGGGTGTGCTGCTCCTGCGATTTCCCCAAATGTGGGAAACTTGACTGCATAATTTGTGTTTCCCCTGGTCGGCTCTCGTATAATTCAGATCTCTTTGTCTCAGGTCTCTCTCCAGCCTAGTTTGCTGTCTGTTTCAACTTCTCTTTTCTTGAGCCGCTCCCTTCTATGCCCTTGCGCACTATCCTGACTTCTCCCGTCTGCTTACTTTGTGCCTTCCAATGCACAATGCAAACTACAGGTAGTGCTGCAGGGCCCACACCCTTTTACTTGCCGTTCAGAGCAGCTCTGGAGCTGTTACAGTGCCCAGCTGCTGCAAGAAATCAGCTTGAATGCTTCAGGGGCTGGGGCATAGCCAACATGAGCCCCACACCGAAGGAGGGTGGAGGTGTTTAATGCGAACTAGGGGTCATCCAAGCGCCGCAAAAGGCCGCCATGCCCTGCACGCCCCTTTTCTCTTTTCATATGCAGACGAGGGTTGAAGCCAACTTTGACCCACTGCTTGGATGACATCACTATATGCAAATCCATCTGCTGCAGGCCTTCCCCCAGGAATGCTTGTACTAGTTGTTGCATTTGGTTTGTTGTTTGGGGGTGCTTCAGTATTAGGCAGCCTTCTGCCCTCCCATGTTCATCTGAAAATATGTGTTCTCCCTGCAGTTGTTGTCCCCAGATGAGAGTTCCCTTGTGCTGCCTCAGTTGAATCTCCTTTACTTGACAGAGATGTGCCTGAGCAGCGGCCCTCCCCAGCCCTATCCCAAATCATACTTATTTTGCATAGGAGATACCATGGTCATGAAGATTGTTCTCCCAGGGTGAGGTTCATTCATTGCATTCCGGGTATGCTGACCCCTGTGATTTCCCCAAATGTGGGAAACTCGACTGCATTATTTGTGGTAGTGGGGGACTGTGTTTGTGCTTTCCTCTGGTCAGCTCTGGTAAAAGTCAGATTTATTTGTCTCAGATCTTCCTCTAGCCTTGTTCTTCTTTCGAGAGTTTCCTTGTGCTGCCTCAGTTGGATCTCTTTCACTTGACAGGGGGGTGCCCGAGCAGCGACCCTCCCCAGCTCTAGCCCAACTCCTACTTACTTGCCAGGTGAGATACTATGATCATGAAGGATCTTCTCCCAGGGCAAGGCTCACCCATTGCACTCTGGGTGTGGTGCCCCTGCGATTTCCCCAAATGTGGGAAGCTTGACTGCATAATTTGTGTTTCCCCTGGTCGGCTCTCGTATAATTCAGATCTCTTTGTCTCAGGTCTCTCTCCAGCCTAGTTTGCTGTCTGTTTCCACTTCTTTTTTCATGAGCCCCTCCCTTTTATACCCTTGTGCACTATCCTGACTTCTCCTCCTGTCTGCTTACTTTGTGCCTTCCAATGCACAATGCAAACTACAGGTAGTGCTGTAGGGCCCACACCCTTTTACTTGCCGTACAGAGCAGCTCTGGAGCTGTTACAGTGCCCAGCTACTGCAAGAAATCAGCTTGAATGCTTCAGGGGCTGGGGCACAGCCAACATGAGCCCCACACCGAAGGAGGGTGGAGGTGTTTAATGTGAACTAGGGGTCATCCAAGCACCGCAAAAGGCCGCCATGCCCTGCACGCCCCTTTTCTCTTTTCATATGCAGACGAGGGTTGAAGCCAACTTTGACCCACTGCTTGGATGACATCACCGTATGCAAATCCATCTGCTGCAGGCCTTCCCCCAGGAATGCTTGCACTAGTTGTTGCATTTGGTTTGTTGTTTGGGGGTGCTTCAGTATTAGGCAGCCTTCTGCCCTCCCATGTTCATCTGAAAATATGTGTTCTCCCTGCAGTTGTTGTCCCCAGATGAGAGTTCCCTTGTGCTGCCTCAGTTGAATCTCCTTTACTTGACAGAGATGTGCCTGAGCAGCGGCCCTCCCCAGCCCTATCCCAAATCATACTTATTTTGCATAGGAGATACCATGGTCATGAAGATTGTTCTCCCAGGGTGAGGTTCATTCATTGCATTCTGGGTATGCTGACCCCTGTGATTTCCCCAAATGTGGGAAACTCGACTGCATTATTTGTGGTAGTGAGGGACTGTGTTTGTGCTTTCCTCTGGTCAGCTCTGGTAAAAGTCAGATTTATTTGTCTCAGATCTTCCTCTAGCCTTGTTCTTCTTTCGAGAGTTTCCTTGTGCTGCCTCAGTTGGATCTCTTTCACTTGACAGGGGGGTGCCCGAGCAGCGACCCTCCCCAGCTCTAGCCCAACTCCTACTTACCTGCCAGGCGAGATACTATGATCATGAAGGTGCTTCTCCCAGGGCAAGGCTCACCCATTGCACTCTGATTTCCCCAAATGTGGGAAGCTTGACTGCATAATTTGTGTTTCCCCTGGTCGGCTCTCGTATAATTCAGATCTCTTTGTCTCAGGTCTCTCTCCAGCCTAGTTTGCTGTCTGTTTCCACTTCTTTTTTCATGAGCCCCTCCCTTTTATACCCTTGTGCACTATCCTGACTTCTCCTGTCTGCTTACTTTGTGCCTTCCAATGCACAATGCAAACTACAGGTAGTGCTGCAGGGCCCACACCCTTTTACTTGCCGTTCAGAGCTGCTCTGGAGCTGTTACAGTGCCCAGCTGCTGCAATAAATCAGCTTGAATGCTTCAGGGGATGGGGCATGGCCAACATGAGCCCCACACCAAAGGAGGGTGGGGTGTTTAATGCGAACTAGGGGTCATCCAAGCACCGCAAAAGGCCGCCATGCCCTGCACGCCCCTTTTCTCTTTTCATATGCAGATGAGGGTTGAAGCCAACTTTGACCCACTACTTGGATGACATCACCGTATGCAAATCCGTCTTCTGCAGAACTTCCCCCAGGAATGCTTGCACTAGTTGTTGCATTTGGTTTGTTGTTTGGGGGTGCTTCAGTATTAGGCAGCCTTCTGCCCTCCCATGTTCATCTGAAAATATGTGTTCTCCCTGCAGTTGTTGTCCCCAGATGAGAGTTCCCTTGTGCTGCCTCAGTTGAATCTCCTTTACTTGACAGAGATGTGCATGAGCAGCGGCCCTCCCCAGCCCTATCCCAAATCATACTTATTTTGCATAGGAGATACCATGGTCATGAAGATTACTCTCCCAGGGTGAGGTTCATTCATTGCATTCTGGGTATGCTGACCCCTGTGATTTCCCCAAATGTGGGAAACGTGACTGCTTTATTTGTTGGCAGTGGGGGACTGTGTTTGTGTTTTCCTCTGATCTCTGGTAAAAGTCAGATTTCTTTGTTTCAGATCTTCCTCTAGCCTTGTTCTTCTTTCGAGAGTTTCCTTGTGCTGCCTCAGTTGGATCTCCTTCACTTGACAGGGGGGTGCCCGAGCAGCGACCCTCCCCAGCTCTAGCCCAACTCTTACTTACCTGCCAGGTGAGATACTATGATCATGAAGGTGCTTCTCCCAGGGCAAGGCTCACCCATTGCACTCTGGGTGTGCTGCCCCTGCGATTTCCCCAAATGTGGGAAACTTGACTGCATAATTTGTGTTTCCCCTGGTCAGGTCTCGTATAATTCAGATCTCTTTGTCTCAGGTCTCTCTCCTGCCTAGTTTGCTGTCTGTTTCCACTTCTCTTTTCTTGAGCCGCTCCCTTCTATGCCCTTGCGCACTATCCTGACTTCTCCTCCTTTCTGCTTACTTTGTGCCTTCCAACGCACAATGCGAACTACAGGTAGTGCTGCAGGGCCCACACCCTTTTACTTGCCTTACAGAGCAGCTCTGGAGCTGTTACAGTGCCCAGCTGCTGCAAGAAATCAGCTTGAATGCTTCAGGGGCTGGGGCATAGCCAACATGAGCCCCACACCGAAGGAGGGTGGAGGTGTTTAATGCAAACTAGGGGTCAGCCAAGTGCTGCAAAAGGCCACCATGCCCTGCACGCCCCTTTTCTCTTTTCATATGCAGACGAGGGTTGAAGCCAACTTTGACCCACTGCTTGGATGACATCACCATATGCAAATCTATCTGCTGCAGGCCTTCCCCCAGGAATGCTTGCACTAGTTGTTGCATTTGGTTTGTTGTTTGGGGGTGCTTCAGTATTAGGCAGCCTTCTGCCCTCCCATGTTCATCTGAAAATATGTGTTCTCCCTGCAGTTGTTGTCCCCAGATGAGAGTTCCCTTGTGCTGCCTCAGTTGAATCTCCTTTACTTGACAGAGATGTGCCTGAGCAGCAGCCCTCCGCAGCCATATCCCAAATCATACTTATTTTGCATAGGAGATACCATTGTTATGAAGATTGTTCTCCAGGGTGCGGTTCATTCATTGCACTCTGGGTATGCTGAACCCTGTGATTTCCCCAAATGTGGGAAACTCGACTGCATTATTTGTGGTAGTGGTGGACTGTGTTTGTGCTTTCCTCTGGTCAGCTCTGGTAAAAGTCAGATTTCTTTGTCTCAGATCTTCCTCTAGCCTTGTTCTTCTTTCGAGAGTTCCTTTGTGCTGCCTCAGTTGGATCTCCTTCACTTGACAGGGGGGTGCCCGAGCAGCGACCCTCCCCAGCTCTAGCCCAACTCCTACTTACCTGCCAGGTGAGATACTATGATCATGAAGGTGCTTCTCCAAGGGCAAGGCTCACCCATTGCACTCTGGGTGTGCTGCTCCTGCGATTTCCCCAAATGTGGGAAACTTGACTGCATAATTTGTGTTTCCCCTGGTCAGGTCTCGTATAATTCAGATATCTTTGTCTCAGGTCTCTCTCCAGCCTAGTTTGCTGTCTGTTTCCACTTCTCTTTTCTTGAGCCGCTCCCTTCTATGCCCTTGCGCACTATCCTGACTTCTCCTCCTTTCTGCTTACTTTGTGCCTTCCAACGCACAATGCGAACTACAGGTAGTGCTGCAGGGCCCACACCCTTTTACTTGCCTTACAGAGCAGCTCTGGAGCTGTTACAGTGCCCAGCTGCTGCAAGAAATCAGCTTGAATGCTTCAGGGGCTGGGGCATAGCCAACATGAGCCCCACACCGAAGGAGGGTGGAGGTGTTTAATGCAAACTAGGGGTCAGCCAAGTGCCGCAAAAGGCCACCATGCCCTGCACGCCCCTTTTCTCTTTTCATATGCAGACGAGGGTTGAAGCCAACTTTGACCCACTGCTTGGATGACATCACCATATGCAAATCTATCTGCTGCAGGCCTTCCCCCAGGAATGCTTGCACTAGTTGTTGCATTTGGTTTGTTGTTTGGGGGTGCTTCAGTATTAGGCAGCCTTCTGCTCTCCCATGTTCATCTGAAAATATGTGTTCTCCCTGCAGTTTTTGTCCCCAGATGAGAGTTCCCTTGTGCTGCCTCAGTTGAATCTCCTTTACTTGACAGAGATGTGCCTGAGCAGCGGCCCTCCCCAGCCCTATCCCAAATCATACTTATTTTGCATAGGAGATACCATGGTCATAAAGATTGTTCTCCCAGGGTGAGGTTCATTCATTGCATTCTGGGTATGCTGACCCCTGTGATTTCCCCAAATGTGGGAAACTCAACTGCATTATTTGTGGTAGTGGGGGACTGTGTTTGTGTTTTCCTCTGGTCAGCTCTGGTAAAAGTCAGATTTCTTTGTCTCAGATCTTCCTCTAGCCTTGTTCTTCTTTCGAGAGTTCCATTGTGCTGCCTCAGTTTGATCTCCTTCACTTGACAGGGGGGTACCCGAGCAGCGACCCTCCCCAGCTCTAGCCCAACTCCTACATACCTGCCAGGTGAGATACTATGATCATGAAGGTGCTTCTCCCAGGGCAAGGCTCACCCATTGCACTCTGGGTGTGCTGCTCCTGTGATTTCCCCAAATGTGGGAAACTTGACTGCATAATTTGTGTTTCCCCTGGTCGGCTCTCGTATAATTCAGATCTCTTTGTCTCAGGTCTCTCTCCAGCCTAGTTTGCTGTCTGTTTCCACTTCTCTTTTCTTGAGCCGCTGCCTTCTATGCCCTTGTGCACTCTCCTGACTTCACCTGTCTGCTTACTTTGTGCCTTCCAACGCACAATGCAAACTACAGGTAGTGCTGCAGGGCCAACACCCTTTTACTTGCCTTACAGAGCAGCTCTGGAGCTGTTACAGTGCCCAGCTGCTGCAAGAAATCAGCTTGAATGCTTCAGGGGCTGGGGCATAGCCAACATGAGCCCCACACCGACGGAGGGTGGAGGTGTTTAATGCTAACTAAGGGTCATCCAAGCGCCGCAAAAGGCCGCCATGCCCTGCATACCCCTTTTCTCTTTTCATATGCAGATGAGGGTTCCAGCCAACTTTGGCCCACTGCTTGGATGACATCACCGTATGCAAATCCGTCTTCTGCAGACCTTTTCCCAGGAATGCTTGTACTAGTTGTTGCATTTGGTTTGTTGTTTGGGGGTGCTTCAGTATTAGGCAGCCTTCTGCTCTCCCATGTTCATCTGAAAATATGTGTTCTCCCTGCAGTTGTTGTCCCCAGATGAGAGTTCCCTTGTGCTGCCTCAGTTGAATCTCCTTTACTTGACAGAGATGTGCCTGAGCAGCGGCCCTCCCCAGCCCTATCCCAAATCATACTTATTTTGCATAGGAGATACAATTGTCATGAAGATTGTTCTCCCAGGGTGAAGTTCATTCATTGCATTCTGGGTATGCTGACCCCTGTGATTTCCCCAAATGTGGGAAACTCGACTGCATTATTTGTGGTAGTGGGGGACTGTGTTTGTGCTTTTCTCTGGTCAGCTCTGGTAAAAGTCAGATTTCTTTGTCTCAGATCTTCCTCTAGCCTTGTTCTTTTTTCGAGAGTTTCCTTGTGCTGCCTCAGTTGGATCTCCTTCACTTGACAGGGGGGTGCCCGAACAGCGACCCTCCCCAGCTCTAGCCCAACTCCTACTTACCTGCCAGGTGAGATACTATGATCAGGAAGGTGCTTCTCCCAGGGCAAGGCTCACCCAATGCACTCTGGGTGTGCTGCTCCTACGATTTCACCAAATGTGGGACACTTGATTACATAATTTGTGTTTCCTCTGGTCGGCTCTCGTATAATTCAGATCTCTTTGTCTCAGGTCTCTCTCCAGCCTAGTTTGCTGTCTGTTTCCACTTCTCTTTTCTTGAGCCGCTCCCTTCTATGCCCTTGTGCACTATCCTGACTTCTCCCGTCTGCTTACTTTGTGCCTTCCAACGCACAATGCAAACTACAGGTAGTGCTGCAGGGCCCACACCCTTTTACTTGCTTTACAGAGCAGCTCTGGAGCTGTTACAGTGCCCAGCTGCTGCAAGAAATCAGCTTGAATGCTTCAGGGGCTGGGGCATAGCCAACATGAGCCCCACACCGAAGGAAGGTGGAGGTGTTTAATGCGAACTAGGGGTCATCCAAGCGCCGCAAAAGGCCGCCATGCCCTGCACACCCCTTTTTTATTTTCATATGCAGACGAGGGTTGAAGCCAACTTTGACCCACTGCTTGGATGACATCACCATATTCAAATCCATCTGCTGCAGGCCTTCCCCCAGGAATGCTTGCACTAGTAGTTGCATTTGATTTGTTGTTTGGGGGTGCTTCAGTATTAGGCAGCCTTCTGCCCTCCCATGTTCATCTGAAAATATGTGTTCTCCCTGCAGTTGTTGTCCCCAGATGAGAGTTCCCTTGTGTTGCCTCAGTTGAATCTCCTTTACTTGACAGAGATGTGCCTGAGCAGCGGCCCTCCCCAGCCCTATCCCAAATCATACTTATTTTGCATAGGAGATACCATGGTCATGAAGATTGTTCTCCCAGGGTGAGGTTCATTCATTGCACTCTGGGTATGCTGACCCCTGTGATTTCCCCAAATGTGGGAAACTCGACTGCATTATTTGTGGTAGTGGGGGACTGCGTTTGTGCTTTCCTCTGGTCAGCTCTGGTAAAAGTCAGATTTCTTTGTCTCAGATCTTCCTCTAGCCTTGTTCTTCTTTCGAGAGTTCCCTTGTGCTGCCTCAGTTGGATCTCCTTCACTTGACAGGGGGTGCCCGAGCAGCAATCCTCCACAGCTCTAGCCCAACTCCTACTTACCTGCCAGGTGAGATACTATGATCTTCACTGTTAGGGCAATCAGGATGTGGAATTCCCTGCCAGGGAAGGTGGTAATGGCGGACTCTGTAATTGGATTTAAAAAAGGAATGGATACATTTCTGAATGAAAAAGCTATCCAAGGTTATAATACTTAAAATATCAACATGGTTAATCCGGGGGTAACATGAGTTATAGTAGCTAACTAGTCATAAAACATTATTCAGCAAGTATGTAGAATCATCACAACTTAAAACAGGTTGAACACGATGGGCAATTTGCCTCTATTCAACCTCAAAAACTATGTTACTATATGTTACTATATTACTATGTTACTGTAGTATACAGAAAACCAAAATGCAATGAACAGTGATAGTGAGCACTGATGAGGATACTAGAACTGACACTGAGCAGCAAGATGCAGCACTGGACTATTAGTAATGTACTGTAGTATGCTGAGCACCACAATGCAGCACAAGACAATGAGCAGTGATACTGAGCACTGATGAGGATACTACTGAGAACTGACACTGAGCAGGAGAGACACACTACTAGTATTACTGAGCAGCAATAAGTAACCACTGATACTGAGCACTGATATTGAGATTTCCACTGAGAGAACATAGCCACGTCCTCTCCGCTCTCTCTTCAATGCACGAGTAAAAATGGCGGCAACGCGCAGCTCTTTATATGGAATCCGAATCTCGCGAGAATCCGACAGCGGGATGATGACATTTTCCCTTGTTCAGGTTTTCCGAGTCAGGCGGGAACAACCGAGCCTGCCTCGGACCAGTGTAAACCACGTGGAGTTCGTCGGGAATTCGGTTCTCGGAGAACCGAACCCGCTCCTCTCTACCTTATACCCATCAATTTTTTTATTTTCAATCTAAGCCCCTGCAGTTTTCTGTAAGCATCTGCTTCGCTATGATGATCAACAAGTCACAAGGGCAAACACTCAGGGCTTGAGGCGTAGATCTTAGGACCAGCTGCTACAAGCATGGCAGAGGTGTCACTATCACTGGTGACACCCAGAGAGGTGGCGAGGGAGATTGTAATGCAGGGCGCGCAGATAAGCAGTGCAATGGTAAAAAGGAGGCATGGTTTCATAGGTAGGGGCGTGGCCTGGTGGCCTGAATCTACATTTTGTTGCTCCGGGTGTCCCGGGGGTTGGGGGCTGCACCCGGGGACTAGTGTGTGTGCGGTGCTGGCTCCTGCACAGTGACAGGGCATGGCCACCCAGCATGACGCCTCCATTCTTGACCATGCTGTAATTGCAGTCGCACTGCAGTTCAGCGTGATCATAAAAAATGGTGTAGCCTCCTGCTGGTGCAGACTGTATGTGCGCGCAGGAAGCCGCCACCATTTTTGTGATCACAGCGGCTTAATGTGATGTCATACAGCCGCTGTGACCACGCCCCCTGTGTCTCCTCCGTTGCAGACCCCATTTTGAAGCCTTGCCCCCGCACCGCTCCATCCCTGACTTGGAAATGGAGTGTTGCTGACCCCCCTCTCCCCCCCCCGCCCCGATTGACAGGCAGAGGCGATCGCATTCTCTGCGGGGTGCCGCAGAAAATGCAGGCACATGCGTATGCTGTTAGCAAATTTTGCAGTTGGATCGCTTATTGTGATTGCATTCCAACCTGAATCAGGCCCTATTACCTATCACAATGCGCTGCGGGCAGTACAAAATTGGGTTAATATAGGAGTAAAACTCCCAGACCTGTGCTCCTTAACTGTACCTGGTGGCTAGTGGAGCGGCTGCCCAGTAATCAGTGTCCACGCCAGTGCGCACACGGTCCACCCCCTACGGCCACGCTCCCCTTCATCAGCGGCCTCGTGATCCGGAAGGGCGGTGTGTGTGTGACTGACCTTAGGAAGAAACTGGAGCCTCCGCTGCAGTGACCCAGCAACCAGGGCACGGGAGTATACAGCGCCGCTGGGAGTGATGAAGCTGCAGTAAAGATGTCTATTAGACCTAGCCTGCTGCAGCCCTTGTAGATTCTCATAAAACAAGTTCTTCTTTTCTTGTCAAAATTAATAGCTAAGAATAGGCTGCCTGAGGCAGGCCCCTGTTAAGTGGCCTGCTACTGAAGGCACCAACTACAAACTGAGCTCCCTGTTCATGGAAGCGGGGTTATAGAGGAGGATGCGCTGAGCATCTTGGGAACAGTCAAAAGCTTTGAGCCGGTTGGTGCCTCAGATCAAGATCCTACTCTACACCCCAATGTGAATCCTTGTGGAGTCCAGTGTACCCCACAGAAGAAATTAATGTGTCACACCCATTGGCAGCAACCTTAGAATAGCTGCTGACGGGCACAATTGAGAAAGGAAGGGGGGGGGGGGGGACATTTGAATCCAGCACATAGATGCAATTCAAATATGTAATTTGTACCTTCCTATTTTAAAATATAATGGATGAACCTCACCCTGTGAGAACAATCTTCATGATCAAGAGATCTCATATGCAAAATAAGTATGAGTTGGGATAGGGCTGGGGAGGGTGGCTGCTCGGGCAGCCCCTCCCCCGTCAAGTTAAGGAGATTCAACTGAGGACGCACAAGGGAACTCTCGTCTGGGGACACCAACTGCAGGGAGACCACATCTGTTCAGATGAACATGGGAGGGTGGAAGGCTGCCTAATATTGAAGCACCATCAAATATCAAACCATATGCAACAACTAGTACAAGCATTCCTGGGGGAAGGTCTGCAGAAGACGGATTTGCATACGGTGATGTCATCCAAGATGTGGGCCAAAGTTGGCTGGAACCCTCATCTGCATATGAAAAGAGAAAAGGGGCATGCAGGGCATGGCGGCCTTTTGCGGTGCTTGGATGACCCCTAGTTCGCATTAAACACCCCCACCCTCCTTTGGTGTGGGGCTCATGTTGGCCATGCCCCATCCCCTGAAGCATTCAAGCTGATTTCTTGCAGCAGCTGGGCACTGTAACAGCTCCAGAGCTGTTCTGTAAGGCAAGTAAAAGGGTGTGGGCCCTGCAGCACCACCTGTAGTTCGCATTGTGCGTTGGAAGGCACAAAGTAAGCAGACGGGAGGAGAAGTCAGGATAGTGCGCAAGGGCATCCTTTTCTCTTAGTCCGTAGAGGATGCTGGGGTCACATTAAGAACCATGGGGTATAGACGGGATCCGCAAGAGACATGGGCACTTTAAGACTTTCAAAGGGTGTGAACTGGCTCCTCCCTCTATGCCCCTCCTCCAGACTCCAGTTATAGGAACTGTGCCCAGGGAGACGGACATTTCGAGGAAAGGATTTATTGTTAAACTAAGGTGAGCATCTTACCAGCTCACACCTTAAGCATGCCGCAGAACGTGGCATTCAACAGAACACAAGCCAACGGCATGAACAATTGCAGCAAAAAGCTGACCAGAACCATAACATAACATGTGTATAACCACAAGTAATAACTGCAGACACAGTATGGACTGGGACGGGTGCCCAGCATCCTCTACGGACTAAGAGAAAAGGATTTACCAGTAGGTATTAAAATCCTATTTTCTCATACGACCTAGAGGATGCTGGGGTCACATTAAGAACCATGGGGTTATACCAAAGCTCTTGAACGGGTGGGAGAGTGCGTACGACTCTGCAGCACCGAATGACCCAACTTGAGGTTATCATCAGCCAAGGTATCAAACTTGTAAAACTTAGCAAAAGTGTTTACTAAATAGCTGCTCGGCAAAGTTGCAATGCCGAGACTCCCCGACCAGCTGCCCAGGATGAACCCACCTTTCTAGTAGAATGGGTCTTCACCTAATTCAGTAATGGCAATCCTGCCATGGAATGAGCATGCTGAATCTTACCACAGATCCAGCGCATAATGGTCTACATGGAAGCAGGACACCCAATCCTGTTGGGAGCATACAGGACAAACAGAGCCTCTGTTTTCCTAATCTGAACCGTTCTGGTGACATAAATTTTCAAAGTTCTGACCACAGCCAGAGACTTTGACTCAACGAAGGTGTCAGTGGCCAAAGGCACCATGTGGAAAGATGAACCACCTTCGGCAGAAATTGTTGACGTGTCCTCAATTCTGCTCTATCTTCGTGAAAGATCAAATAAAGGCTCTTGTGATACTGCATGGTTTGTACTGTTTTCCATGTGCTCCCAGATCTTTCAAGCAAGTAGCATGGTCAAGAAAGTTCTGTTTGAAAAGAAACAACATTTACTGTCATTGTTATAGAATTTGGGAGAAAAAACAAGAAGAAATCTGCACTGTTGACGCACTGGACAGAATGAATGAATCATAAAATATAACCTTTATTAAGTATGTATTAAAATTGGATAAATATTAATATTATTATCCCAAACTGCAGTGAAACATAAATGTTAAAATCACAGAACTAACATACATGTGCATAAGAAGAATAAAGAGATGTGAAAAAAAGGTTTAAAAAGCGTGTCCGTGTGTGATTATTTTTGAAGGCACAACCCTGGCGGGGTTGTTTATATAGATATATATGTTGCTAATAATCACTTTCTAGCGTAATGTTATTAAATAGCTGTTAGTATCTATGTCGTCAGGTACCACTGGGTCGTATCCTATATACTCCCTTCACTCAATAGGGGTTACCTCCCGGGAAGCCATCCCCATTGGCGAATTTGTGGGGGTGATTGAGTATAACCGGTAAGCTAACCTCCAATTTGTGGGGTGCTTAGGTAGATGGGGATCACTTATTTCTCTGTGTCCCCTAAGACTATATTCCTAAATTCAATACCACAGGGGGATAGCTTTCTATATCGGATAAGGAATCACTTGATAGGGAAATCTCTATGGATCATGGAAAGATCATATTTATTAATATCCAAACTAAAAAAATGATGAATAGCTTTAATTTAGCTGTTTAGATATAGTTAATTGGCGAGATATACCAACAGGTGCGGTTGCCTTAAGGAATATGGCAATTCCAATATAAATAGCAGCCCTCCTTCATATAATCAGCCAGATCTTATTAAATCTGGTCCAGATATAGCCGTTCAGATATACTTAATTGACAACATATATCAATCGGTGGGGTTGCCTTAAGGAATATAGCAATTCCAATTCTCATATAAATAGCAACCTTCCTTCATATATTCAGCCAGATCTTATTTAATCTGATCTAGGCGTAGGCAATAATGCTTTCCTTAGAGGTATAGCCACCTCAATTCTTATTAAGAAGCAAAGTGTCTGTCATAATGGTTTATCCAATTCATCTAAGAAATAATATATTCCATGTGTCAGAGATTCATTACTCTCTATTTACACTGTTAAAGAGTTAATTCTTATTATGTTACAGTGTAATGAAATTATCATATAGGGAGATGTGGCAATTCCATGTGCTATATATATAATAACCCTTAGTGGTCCAGATTCCACAATGAGGAATTTTCTTATAAACCGCTGAAACACACAGCTGTTTGACTGACTTCCAAATATATCTATCTCACTTTGTAACAGTCTTATGATAGAGAAACTGTTACATATTCGGTCACTTAGTTATCTAAAGGTAAACAGACTCAGTGTGAGGGTAATATAATATATCAAATGCGCTGTCAATAATCGTGGTAACTGGTGTAATAATGTGGTATATTGAGTATGCTAGTAAGGCATATAACTGCTCTCCAGCCTTTAAGTGTTACCAATCAATTTGTTACACTGTAAAGGATTTATGGTGTCCTGTTAGGACATGCAGCTGCTAGGCTGACTCAAAGATTTATCCATTTGTAACAATTATGTAACAGTTATATACATGTTACTGGTATTACATAGAAATAGTATGACACAGGCCAGCAGTCCCATGTGTCTAGATTCCACAATAGGAGATTTTCTTTGTCTTATAAACTGCTGGAACACACAGCTGCTAGACTGACTTCAAATATATATATTACTTTGTAACAGTCTTATAGTAAAGAGACTGTTACACACTGTCATTTAGTTATCTCAAGGTTAGCAGATTCTGTGTGAGGATAGTGTTCTGTTAGAACATGCAGCTGCTAGGCTGACTCATAGAAAATGTATCCATTTGTAACAAATGACACATACAGCATTAAATTAATATCTATAGCAGCCCATGTGACATCTCTACTCTTATCATAATTGTCTGGTTATTGCCAATCTGGACAGCAGGAGTGATATATATTCACTAGTCCCAATATCCCATCATATAAATATACCCACACTGATATACTTTCTTATCAAGAGTTATTAGTAGCTATCTGTATGCACTTTAGACATTGTAATTGCTAAGTGACATCATATCTAGTGTATTCCTTTCTTATAGCTCAGCTTCTATTCCCTATTAGTGGAGACTAACAGCTAACATCATAATCATATATTTTTGTTTTATAACATTTCACATGAGTCAAATACACGCGGACACGCCGTGCCCTACACATGTGTTTCACTGCATCTATGGCAACTTACATTAAAGCTAACAAGAAAGCACACTCGTTCTGTCTTTAAACTGATAAAAGAAACCCCAATAATATGGGGCATGCAAAAATTGAGATAAAACTCAGTTTTGCTCCTCTCCACGGAAATCTTTAATAAAAGGCGAAATATTTGTTAGTTCTGAAGAGAAACCAGAGCATGACCAAGATTCCACCTGTCGCCTGAGTGCCATGCCAGCAGTTCTCATTGAGCTCAAAGTGAGCACCCAATTTGAAAGAAAGAAAGCAGATTTCTCACCAGGCTTCCCCTAGCTATAAACATGGTTTGTACTCTTTTCCATGTGTTCCCAGATCTTTCAAGCAATTAGTATAGTCAAGAAAGTTCTGTTTGAAAAGAAACAAACATTTACTGTCATTTCTATGCAAATGAGCTTACATTAAAGCACACTCGTTCTATCTTTAAACAGATAAAATAAAACCCCAATAAGATGGGGCATGCAAAATTTGAGATAAAACTCAGTTTTGCTCCTCTCCACGGAAATCTTTAGTAAAAGGCGAAAGATTTGTTCGTTCTGAAGAGAAACCAGAGCATGACCAAGATTCCACCTGTCGCCTGAGTGCCATGCCAGCAGTCCTCATTCAGCTCAAAGTGAGCACCCAATTTGAAAGAAAGAAAGCAGATTTCTCACCAGGCTTCCCCTTGCTATAAGCATGGTTTGTACTCTTTTCCATGTGCTCCCAGATCTTTCAAGCAAGTAGCATGGTCAAGAAAGTTCTGTTTGAAAAGAAACAGACATTTACTATCATTGTTATACAAATAAACTTACATTAAAGCCAACAAGAAAGCACACTCGTTCTGTCTTTAAACTGATAAAAGAAACCCCAATAATATGGGGCATGCAAAAATTGAGATAAAACTCAGTTTTGCTCCTCTCCACGGAAATCTTTAATAAAAGGCGAAAGATTTGTTCATTCTGAAGAGAAACCAGAGCATGACCAAGATTCCACCTGTCGCCTGAGTGCCATGCCAGCAGTCCTCATTCAGATCAAAGTGAGCGCCCAATTTGAAAGAAAGCAGATTTCTCACCTGGCTTCTCCTTGCTATAAGCATGGTTTGTACTGTATTCCATGTGCTCCCAGATCTTTCAAGCAAGTAGCATGGTCAAGAAAGTTCTGTTTGAAAAGAAACAAACATTTACTGTAATTTCTATGCAAATGAGCTTTCATTAAAGCACACTCATTCTATCTTTAAACCGATAAAAGAAAATCCAAAAAGATGGGGCATGCAAAAATTGAGGTAAAACTCAGTTTTGCTCCTCTCCACGGAAATCTTTAGTAAAAGGCGAAAGATTTGTTCGTTCTGAAGAGAAACCAGAGCATGACCAAGATTTTCATCTGAAAATATGTGTTCTCCCTGCAGTTGTTGTCCCCAGATGAGAGTTCCCTTGTGCTGCCTCAGTTGAATCTCCTTTACTTGACAGAGATGTGCCTGAGCAGCGGCCCTCCCCAGCCCTATCCCAAATCATACTTATTTTGCATAGGAGATACCATGGTCATGAAGATTGTTCTCCCAGGGTGAGGTTCATTCATTGCATTCTGGGTATGCTGACCCCTGTGATTTCCCCAAATGTGGGAAACTCGACTGCATTATTTGTGGTAATGGGGGACTGTGTTTGTGCTTTCCTCTGGTCAGCTCTGGTAAAAGTCAGATTTCTTTGTCTCAGATCTTCCTCTAGCCTTGTTCTTCTTTCGAGAGTTCCCTTGTGCTGCCTCAGTTGGATCTCCTTCACTTGACAGGGGGTGCCCGAGCAGCAATCCTCCACAGCTCTAGCCCAACTCCTACTTACCTGCCAGGTGAGATACTATGATCTTCACTGTTAGGGCAATCAGGATGTGGAATTCCCTGCCAGGGAAGGTGGTAATGGCGGACTCTGTAATTGGATTTAAAAAAGGAATGGATACATTTCTGAATGAAAAAGCTATCTAAGGTTATAATACTTAAAATATCAACATGGTTAATCCGGGGGTACCATGAGTTATAGTAGCTAACTAGTCATAAAACATTATTCAGCAAGTATGTAGAATCATCACAACTTAAAACAGGTTGAACACGATGGGCAATTTGCCTCTATTCAACCTCAAAAACTATGTTACTATATGTTACTATATTACTATGTTACTGTAGTATACAGAAAACCAAAATGCAATGAACAGTGATAGTGAGCACTGATGAGGATACTAGAACTGACACTGAGCAGCAAGATGCAGCACTGGACTATTAGTAATGTACTGTAGTATGCTGAGCACCACAATGCAGCACAAGACAATGAGCAGTGATACTGAGCACTGATGAGGATACTACTGAGAACTGACACTGAGCAGGAGAGACACACTACTAGTATTACTGAGCAGCAATAAGTAACCACTGATACTGAGCACTGATATTGAGATTTCCACTGAGAGAACATAGCCACGTCCATTCCGCTCTATCTTCAAAGCACGAGTAAAAATGGCGGCAACAAGCAGCTCTTTATATGGAATCCGAATCTCGCGAGAATCCGACAGCGGGATGATGACATTTTCCCTTGTTCAGGTTTTCCGAGTCAGGCGGGAACAACCGAGCCTGCCTCGGACCAGTGTAAACAACGTGGAGTTCGTGGGGAATTCGGTTCTCGGAGAACCGAACCCGCTCCTCTCTACCTTATACCCATCAATTTTTTTATTTTCAATCTAAGCCCCTGCAGTTTTCTGTAAGCATCTGCTTCGCTATGATGATCAACAAGTCACAAGGGCAAACACTCAGGGCTTGAGGCGTAGATCTTAGGACCAGCTGCTACAAGCATGGCAGAGGTGTCACTATCACTGGTGACACCCAGAGAGGTGGCGAGGGAGATTGTAATGCAGTGCGCGCAGATAAGCAGCGCAATGGTAAAAAGGAGGCATGGTTTCATAGGTAGGGGCGTGGCCTGGTGGCCTGAATCTACATTTTGTTGCTCCGGGTGTCCCGGGGGTTGGGGGCTGCACCCGGGGACTAGTGTGTGAGCAGTGCTGGCTCCTGCACAGTGAAAGGGCATGGCCACCCAGCATGACGCCTCCCTTCTTGACCATGCTGTAATTGCAGTCGCACTGCAGTTCAGCGTGATCATAAAAAATGGTGTAGCCTCCTGCTGGTGCAGACTGTATGTGCGCGCAGGAAGCCGCCACCATTTTTGTGATCACAGCGGCTGAATGTGATGTCATACAGCCGCTGTGACCACGCCCCCTGTGTCTCCTCCGTTGCAGACCCCATTTTGAAGCCTTGCCCCCGCACCGCTCCATCCCTGACTTGGAAATGGAGTGTTGCTGACCCACCTATCCCCCCCCCCGCCCCGATTGACAGGCAGAGGCGATCGCATTCTCTGCGGGGTGCCGCAGAAAATGCAGGCACATGCGTATGCTCTTAGCAATTTTTGCAGTTGGATCGCTTATTGTGATTGCAATCCAACCTGAATCAGGCCCTATTACCTATCACAATGCGCTGCGGGCAGTACAAAATTGGGTTAATATAGGAGAAAAACCCCCAGACCTGTGCTCCTTAACTGTACCTGGTGGCTAGTGGAGCGGCTGCCCAGTAATCAGTGTCCACGCCAGTGCGCACACGGTCCACCCCCTACGGCCACGCTCCCCTTCATCAGCGGCCTCGTGATCCGGAAGGGTGGTGTGTGTGTGACTGACCTTAGGATGAAACCGGACCCTCCGCTGCAGTGACCCAGCAACCAGGGCACGGGAGTATACAGCGCCGCTGGGAGTGATGAAGCTGCAGTAAAGATGTCTATTAGACCTAGCCTGCTGCAGCCCTTGTAGATTCTCATAAAACAAGTTCTTCTTTTCTTGTCAAAATTTATAGCTAAGAATAGGCTGCCTGAGGCAGGCCCCTGTTAAGTGGCCTGCTACTGAAGGCACCAACTACAAACTGAGCTCCCTGTTCATGGAAGCGGGGTTATAGAGGAGAATGCACTGAGCATCTTGGGAACAGTCAAAAGCTTTGAGCCGGTTGGTGCCTCAGATCAAGATCCTACTCTACACCCCAATGTGAATCCTTGTGGAGTCCAGTGTACCCCACAGAAGAAATTAATGTGTCACACCCATTGGCAGCAACCTTAGAATAGCTGCTGACGGGCACAATTGAGAAAGGAAGGGGGGGGGGGGGGGACATTTGAATCCAGCACATAAATGCAATTCAAATATGTAATTTGTACCTTCCTATTTTAAAATATAATGGATGAACCTCACCCTGTGATAACAATCTTCATGATCAAGAGATCTCATATGCAAAATAAGTATGAGTTGGGATAGGGCTGGGGAGGGTGGCTGCTCGGGCAGCCCCTCCCCCGTCAAGTTAAGGAGATTCAACTGAGGAAGCACAAGGGAACTCTCATCTGGGGACAACAACTGCAGGGAGACCACATCTTTTCAGATGAACATGGGAGGGCGGAAGGCTGCCTAATACTGAAGCACCATCAAATATCAAACCATATGCAACATCTAGTACAAGCCTTCCTGGGGGAAGGTCTGCAGCAGACGGATTTGCATACAGTGATGTTATTCAAGCAGTGGGCCAAAGTTGGCTGGAACCCTCATCTGCATATGAAAAGAGAAAAGGGGCGTGCAGGGCATGGCGGCCTTTTGCAGTGCTTGGATGACCCCTAGTTCTCATTAAACACCCCCACCCTCCTTTGGTGTGGGGCTCATGTTGGCCATGCCCCATCCCCTGAAGCATTCAAGCTGATTTCTTGCAGCAGCTGGGCACTGTAACAGCTCCAGAGCTGTTCTGTAAGGCAAGTAAAAGGGTGTGGGCCCTGCAGCACCACCTGTAGTTTGCATTGTGCGTTGGAAGGCACAAAGTAAGCAGACGGGAGGAGAAGTCAGGATAGTGCGCAAGGGCATCCTTTTCTCTTAGTCCGTAGAGGATGCTGGGGTCACATTAAGAACCATGGGGTATAGACGGGATCCGCAAGAGACATGGGCACTTTAAGACTATCAAAGGGTGTGAACTGGCTCCTCCCTCTATGCCCCTCCTCCAGACTCCAGTTATAGGAACTGTGCCCATGGAGACGGACATTTCGAGGAAAGGATTTATTGTTAAACTAAGGTGAGCATCTTACCAGCTCACACCTTAAGCATGCCGCAGAACGTGGCATTCAACAGAACACAAGCCAACGGCATGAACAATTGCAGCAAAAAGCTGACCAGAACCATAACACAACATGTGTATAACCACAAGTAATAACTGCAGACACAGTATGGACTGGGACGGGTGCCCAGCATCCTCTACAGACTAAGAGAAAAGGATTTACCGGAAGGTATTAAAATCCTATTTTCTCATACGACCTAGAGGATGCTGGGGTCACATTAAGAACCATGGGGTTATACCAAAGCTCTTGAACGGGTGGAAGAGTGCGTACGACTCTGCAGCACCGAATGACCCAACTTGAAGTTATCATCGGCCAAGGTATCAAACTTGTAAAACTTAGCAAAAGTGTTTACTAAATAGCTGCTCGGCAAAGTTGCAATGCCGAGACTCCCCGACCAGCTGCCCAGGATGAACCCACCTTTCTAGTAGAATGGGTCTTCACCTAATTCAGTAACGGCAATCCTGCCATGGAATGAGCATGCTGAATCTTACCACAGATCCAGCGCATAATGGTCTACATGGAAGCAGGACACCCAATCCTGTTGGGAGCATACAGGACAAACAGAGCCTCTGTTTTCCTAATCTGAACCGTTCTGGTGACATAAATTTTCAAAGTTCTGACCACAGCCAGAGACTTTGACTCAACGAAGGTGTCAGTGGCCAAAGGCACCATGTGGAAAGATGAACCACCTTCGGCAGAAATTGTTGACGTGTCCTCAATTCTGCTCTATCTTCATGAAAGATCAAATAAAGGCTCTTGTGATACTGCATGGTTTGTACTGTTTTCCATGTGCTCCCAGATCTTTCAAGCAAGTAGCATGGTCAAGAAAGTTCTGTTTGAAAAGAAACAAACATTTACTGTCATTGTTATGCAAATAAACTTACATTAAAGCTAACAAGAAAGCAAACTCGTTCTGTCTTTAAACTGATAAAAGAAACCCCAATAATATGGGCATACCTCCCAACTTTGTCGGCTCGCAAAGAGGGACACACGCGCGGCGAAGTCGCGCGCGCTCCCAAAAAGGGTGTGGCCTAAGTAAAAGGGGGCGTGGCTTCGCGGGAGGACCCGCGATCGCGAGTCACGCCCCCGTTTTCGGCACTGAGCGGGCATGCCCAGCGCTCTGTGAGCCGCTGGCATGCCACCTCTCCCTCTGACTTCAGTGAATAGACGCTGTGCGCATGCGCACAGCGTCTATTCACCGCTGCTCTGCTAAGCAGGGCAGCGACAGACAGAGCCTCCCAATTGTCCTCCCCACCGCGGGACACTGCGGCCCGCAGGTGGGACAGCGGGACAGTCCCCAAAAAACGGGACTGTCCCGCGAAAATCGGGACAGTTGGGAGGTATGATATGGGGCATGCAAAAATTGAGATAAAACTCAGTTTTGCTCCTCTCCACGGAAATCTTTAGTAAAAGGCGAAAGATTTGTTCGTTCTGAAGAGAAACCAGAGCATGACCAAGATTCCACCTGTCGCCTGAGTGCCATGCCAGCAGTCCTCATTCAGCTCAAAGTGAGCACCCAATTTGAAAGAAAGAAAGCAGATTTCTCACCAGGCTTCCCCTTGCTATAAACATGGTTTGTACTCTTTTCCATGTGCTCCCAGATCTTTCAAGCAATTAGTATGGTCAAGAAAGTTCTGCTTGAAAAGAAACAGACATTTATTGTCATTGTTATGCAAATAAACTTACATTAAAGCTAACAAGAAAGCACACTCGTTCTGTCTTTAAACTGATAAAAGAAACCCCAATAATATGGGGCATGCAAAAATTGAGATAAAATTCAGTTTTGCTCCTCTCCACGGATAATCTTTAATAAAAGGCGAAAGATTTGTTCGTTCTGAAGAGAAACCAGAGCATGACCAAGATTCCACCTGTCGCCTGAGTGCTGTGCCAGCAGTCCTCATTCAGATCAAAGTGAGTGCCCAATTTGAAAGAAAGCAGATTTCTCACCTGGCTTCTCCTTGCTATAAGCATGGTTTGTACTGTATTCCATGTGCTCCCAGATCTTTAAAGCAAGTAGCATGGTCAAGAAAGTTCTGTTTGAACATAAATAAACATTTACTGTCATTTCTATGCAAATGAGCTTACATTAAAGCACACTCATTCTATCTTTAAACCGGTAAAAGAAACCCCAAAAAGATGGGGCATGCAAAAATTGAGATAAAACTCGGTTTTGCTCCTCTCCACGGAAATCTTTAGTAAGAGGCGAAAGATTTGTTCGTTCTGAAGAGAAACCAGAGCATGACCAAGATTTTTATATGAAAATATGTGTTCTCCCTGCAGTTGTTGTCCCCAGATGAGAGTTCCCTTGTGCTGCCTCAGCTGAATCTCCTTTACTTGACAGAGATGTGCCTGAGCAGCGGCCCTCCCCAGCCCTATCCCAAATCATACTTATTTTGCATAGGCGATACCATGGTCATGAAGATTGTTCTCCCAGGGTGAGGTTCATTCATTGCATTCTGGGTATGCTGACCCCTGTGATTTCCCCAAATGTGGGAAACTCGACTGCATTATTTGTGGTAGTGGGGGACTGTGTTTGTGCTTTCCTCTGGTCAGCTCTGGTAAAAGTCTGATTTATTTGTCTCAGATCTTCCTCTAGCCTTGTTCTTCTTTCGAGAGTTCCCTTGTGCTGCCTCAGTTGGATCTCTTTCACTTGACAGGGGGGTGCCCGAGTAGCGACCCTCCCCAGCTCTAGCCCAACTCCTACTTACCTGCCAGGTGAGATACTATGATCATGAAGGTGCTTCTCCCAGGGCAAGGCTCACCCATTGCACTCTGGGTGTGGTGCCCCTGCGATTTCCCCAAATGTGGGAAGCTTGACTGCATAATTTGTGTTTCCCCTGGTCGGCTCTCGTATAATTCAGATCTCTTTGTCTCAGGTCTCTCTCCAGCCTAGTTTGCTGTCTGTTTCCACTTCTTTTTTCATGAGCCCCTCCCTTTTATACCCTTGTGCACTATCCTGACTTCTCCTCTTGTCTGCTTACTTTGTGCCTTCCAATGCACAATGCAAACTACTGGTAGTGCTGCAGGGCCCACACCCTTTTACTTGCCGTACAGAGCAGCTCTGGAGCTGTTACAGTGCCCAGCTGCTGCAAGAAATCAGCTTGAATGCTTCAGGGGCTGGGGCATAGCCAACATGAGCCCCACACCGAAGGAGGGTGGAGGTGTTTAATGCGAACTAGGGGTCATCCAAGTGCCGCAAAAGGCCGCTATGCCCTGCACGCCCCTTTTCTCTTTTCATATGCAGACGAGGGTTGAAGCCAACTTTGACCCACTGCTTGGATGACATCACCGTATGCAAATCCATCTGCTGCAGGCCTTCCCCCAGGAATGCTTGCACTAGTTGTTGCATTTGGTTTGTTGTTTGGGGGTGCTTCATTATTAGGCAGCCTTCTGCCCTCCCATGTTCATCTGAAAATATGTGTTCTCCCTGCAGTTGTTGTCCCCAGATGAGAGTTCCCTTGTGCTGCCTCAGTTGAATCTCCTTTACTTGACAGAGATGTGCCTGAGCAGCGGCCCTCCCCAGCCCTATCCCAAATCATACTTATTTTGCATAGGAGATACCATGGTCATGAAGATTGTTCTCCCAGGGTGAGGTTCATTCATTGCATTCTGGGTATGCTGACCCCTGTGATTTCCCCAAATGTGGGAAACTCGACTGCATTATTTGTGGTAGTGGGGGACTGTGTTTGTGCTTTCCTCTGGTCAGCTCTGGTAAAAGTCAGATTTATTTGTCTCAGATCTTCCTCTAGCCTTGTTCTTCTTTCGAGAGTTCCCTTGTGCTGCCTCAGTTGAATCTCCTTCACTTGACAGGGGGGTACCCGAGCAGCGACCCTCCCCAGCTCTAGCCCAACTTCTACTTACCTGGCAGGTGAGATACTATGATCATGTAGGTGCTTCTCCCAGGGCAAGGCTCACCCATTGCACTCTGGGTGTGCTGCTCCTGCGATTTCCCCAAATGTGGGAAACTTGACTGCATAATTTGTGTTTCCCCTGGTCTGCTCTCGTATAATTCAGATCTCTTTGTCTCAGGTCTCTCTCCAGCCTAGTTTGCTGTCTGTTTCAACTTCTCTTTTCTTGAGCCGCTCCCTTCTATGCCCTTGCGCACTATCCTGACTTCTCCCGTCTGCTTACTTTGTGCCTTCCAATGCACAATGCAAACTACAGGTAGTGCTGCAGGGCCCACACCCTTTTACTTGCCGTTCAGAGCAGCTCTGGAGCTGTTACAGTGCCCAGCTGCTGCAAGAAATCAGCTTGAATGCTTCAGGGGCTGGGGCATAGCCAACATGAGCCCCACACCGAAGGAGGGTGGAGGTGTTTAATGCGAACTAGGGGTCATCCAAGCGCCGCAAAAGGCCGCCATGCCCTGCACGCCCCTTTTCTCTTTTCATATGCAGACGAGGGTTGAAGCCAACTTTGACCCACTGCTTGGATGACATCACCATATGCAAATCCATCTGCTGCAGGCCTTCCCCCAGGAATGCTTGTACTAGTTGTTGCATTTGGTTTGTTGTTTGGGGGTGCTTCAGTATTAGGCTGCCTTCTGCCCTCCCATGTTTATCTGAAAATATGTGTTCTCCCTGCATTTGTTGTCCCCAGATGAGAGTTCCCTTGTGCTGCCTCAGTTGAATCTCCTTTACTTGACAGAGATGTGCCTGAGCAGCGGCCCTCCCCAGCCCTATCCCAAATCATACTTATTTTGCATAGGCGATACCATGGTCATGAAGATTGTTCTCCCAGGGTGAGGTTCATTCATTGCATTCTGGGTATGCTGACCCCTGTGATTTCCCCAAATGTGGGAAACTCAACTGCATTATTTGTGGTAGTGGGGGACTGTGTTTGTGCTTTCCTCTGGACAGCTCTGGTAAAAGTCAGATTTATTTGTCTCAGATCTTCCTCTAGCCTTGTTCTTCTTTCGAGAGTTCCCTTGTGCTGCCTCAGTTGGATCTCTTTCACTTGACAGGGGGGTGCCCGAGCAGCGACCCTCCCCAGCTCTAGCCCAACTCCTACTTACTTGCCAGGTGAGATACTATGATCATGAAGGTGCTTCTCCCAGGGCAAGGCTCACCCATTGCACTCTGGGTGTGGTGCCCCTGCGATTTCCCCAAATGTGGGAAGCTTGACTGCATAATTTGTGTTTCCCCTGGTCGGCTCTCGTATAATTCAGATCTCTTTGTCTCAGGTCTCTCTCCAGCCTAGTTTGCTGTCTGTTTCCACTTCTTTTTTCATGAGCCCCTCCCTTTTATACCCTTGTGCACTATCCTGACTTCTCCTCCTGTCTGCTTACTTTGTGCCTTCCAATGCACAATGCAAACTACAGGTAGTGCTGTAGGGCCCACACCCTTTTACTTGCCGTACAGAGCAGCTCTGGAGCTGTTACAGTGCCCAGCTACTGCAAGAAATCAGCTTGAATGCTTCAGGGGCTGGGGCACAGCCAACATGAGCCCCACACCGAAGGAGGGTGGAGGTGTTTAATGTGAACTAGGGGTCATCCAAGCGCCGCAAAAGGCCGCCATGCCCTGCACGCCCCTTTTCTCTTTTCATATGCAGACGAGGGTTGAAGCCAACTTTGACCCACTGCTTGGATGACATCACCGTATGCAAATCCATCTGCTGCAGGCCTTCCCCCAGGAATGCTTGCACTAGTTGTTGCATTTGGTTTGTTGTTTGGGGGTGCTTCAGTATTAGGCAGCCTTCTGCCCTCCCATGTTCATCTGAAAATATGTGTTCTCCCTGCAGTTGTTGTCCCCAGATGAGAGTTCCCTTGTGCTGCCTCAGTGGAATCTCCTTTACTTGACAGAGATGTGCCTGAGCAGCGGCCCTCCCCAGCCCTATCCCAAATCATACTTATTTTGCATAGGAGATACCATGGTCATGAAGATTGTTCTCCCAGGGTGAGGTTCATTCATTGCATTCTGGGTATGCTGACCCCTATGATTTCCAAAATGTGGGAAACTCGACTGCATTATTTGTGGTAGTGGGGGACTGTGTTTGTGCTTTCCTCTGGTCAGCTCTGGTAAAAGTCAGATTTATTTGTCTCAGATCTTCCTCTAGCCTTGTTCTTCTTTCGAGAGTTTCCTTGTGCTGCCTCAGTTGGATCTCTTTCACTTGACAGAGGGGTGCCCGAGCAGCGACCCTCCCCAGCTCTAGCCCAACTCCTACTTACCTGCCAGGTGAGATACTATGATCATGAAGGTGCTTCTCCCAGGGCAAGGCTCACCCATTGCACTCTGATTTCCCCAAATGTGGGAAGCTTGACTGCATAATTTGTGTTTCCCCTGGTCGGCTCTCGTATAATTCAGATCTCTTTGTCTCAGGTCTCTCTCCAGCCTAGTTTGCTGTCTGTTTCCACTTCTTTTTTCATGAGCCCCTCCCTTTTATACCCTTGTGCACTATCCTGACTTCTCCTCCTGTCTGCTTACTTTGTGCCTTCCAATGCACAATGCAAACTACAGGTAGTGCTGCAGGGCCCACACCCTTTTACTTGCCGTACAGAGCAGCTCTGGAGCTGTTACAGTGCCCAGCTGCTGCAAGAAATCAGCTTGAATGCTTCAGGGGCTGGGGCATAGCCAACATGAGCCCCACACCGAAGGAGGGTGGAGGTGTTTAATGCGAACTAGGGGTCATCCAAGCGCCGCAAAAGGCCGCCATGCCCTGCACGCCCCTTTTCTCTTTTCATATGCAGACGAGGGTTGAAGCCAACTTTGACCCACTGCTTGGATGACATCACCGTATGCAAATCCATCTGCTGCAGGCCTTCCCCCAGGAATGCTTGCACTAGTTGTTGCATTTGGTTTGTTGTTTGGGGGTGCTTCAGTATTAGGCAGCCTTCTGCCCTCCCATGTTCATCTGAAAATATGTGTTCTCCCTGCAGTTGTTGTCCCCAGATGAGAGTTCCCTTGTGCTGCCTCAGTTGAATCTCCTTTACTTGACAGAGATGTGCCTGAGCAGCGGCCCTCCCCAGCCCTATCCCAAATCATGCTTATTTTGCATAGGAGATACCATGGTCATGAAGATTGTTCTCCCACGGTGAGGTTCATTCATTGCATTCTGGGTATGCTGACCCCTGTGATTTCCCCAAATGTGGGAAACTCGACTGCTTTATTTGTGGTAGTGGGGGACTGTGTTTGTGCTTTCCTCTGGTCAGCTCTGGTAAAAGTCAGATTTCTTTGTCTCAGATCTTCCTTTAGCCTTGTTCTTCTTTCGAGAGTTCCCTTGTGCTGCCTCAGTTGGATCTCCTTCACTTGACAGGGGGGTACCCGAGCAGCGACCCTCCCCAGCTCTAGCCCAACTTCTACTTACCTGGCAGGTGAGATACTATGATCATGTAGGTGCTTCTCCCAGGGCAAGGCTCACCCATTGCACTCTGGGTGTGCTGCTCCTGCGATTTCCCCAAATGTGGGAAACTTGACTGCATAATTTGTGTTTCCCCTGGTCGGCTCTCGTATAATTCAGATCTCTTTGTCTCAGGTCTCTCTCCAGCCTAGTTTGCTGTCTGTTTCAACTTCTCTTTTCTTGAGCCGCTCCCTTCTATGCCCTTGCGCACTATCCTGACTTCTCCCGTCTGCTTACTTTGTGCCTTCCAATGCACAATGCAAACTACAGGTAGTGCTGCAGGGCCCACACCCTTTTACTTGCCGTTCAGAGCAGCTCTGGAGCTGTTACAGTGCCCAGCTGCTGCAATAAATCAGCTTGAATGCTTCAGGGGATGGGGCATGGCCAACATGAGCCCCACACCAAAGGAGGGTGGGGTGTTTAATGCGAACTAGGGGTCATCCAAGCACCGCAAAAGGCCGCCATGCCCTGCACGCCCCTTTTCTCTTTTCATATGCAGATGAGGGTTGAAGCCAACTTTGACCCACTGCTTGGATGACATCACCGTATGCAAATCCGTCTTCTGCAGAACTTCCCCCAGGAATGCTTGCACTAGTTGTTGCATTTGGTTTGTTGTTTGGGGGTGCTTCAGTATTAGGCAGCCTTCTGCCCTCCCATGTTCATCTGAAAATATGTGTTCTCCCTGCAGTTGTTGTCCCCAGATGAGAGTTCCCTTGTGCTGCCTCAGTTGAATCTCCTTTACTTGACAGAGATGTGCATGAGCAGCGGCCCTCCCCAGCCCTATCCCAAATCATACTTATTTTGCATAGGAGATACCATGGTCATGAAGATTACTCTCCCAGGGTGAGGTTCATTCATTGCATTCTGGGTATGCTGACCCCTGTGATTTCCCCAAATGTGGGAAACGCGACTGCTTTATTTGTTGGTAGTGGGGGACTGTGTTTGTGTTTTCCTCTGATCTCTGGTAAAAGTCAGATTTCTTTGTTTCAGATCTTCCTCTAGCCTTGTTCTTCTTTCGAGAGTTTCCTTGTGCTGCCTCAGTTGGATCTCCTTCACTTGACAGGGGGGTGCCCGAGCAGCGACCCTCCCCAGCTCTAGCCCAACTCCTACTTACCTGCCAGGTGAGATACTATGATCATGAAGGTGCTTCTCCCAGGGCAAGGCTCACCCATTGCACTCTGGGTGTGCTGCCCCTGCGATTTCCCCAAATGTGGGAAACTTGACTGCATAATTTGTGTTTCCCCTGGTCAGGTCTCGTATAATTCAGATCTCTTTGTCTCTGGTCTCTCTCCAGCCTAGTTTGCTGTCTGTTTCCACTTCTCTTTTCTTGAGCCGCTCCCTTCTATGCCCTTGCGCACTATCCTGACTTCTCCTCCTTTCTGCTTACTTTGTGCCTTCCAACGCACAATGCGAACTACAGGTAGTGCTGCAGGGCCCACACCCTTTTACTTGCCTTACAGAGCAGCTCTGGAGCTGTTACAGTGCCCAGCTGCTGCAAGAAATCAGCTTGAATGCTTCAGGGGCTGGGGCATAGCCAACATGAGCCCTACACCGAAGGAGGGTGGAGGTGTTTAATGCAAACTAGGGGTCAGCCAAGTGCCACAAAAGGCCACCATGCCCTGCACGCCCCTTTTCTCTTTTCATATGCAGACGAGGGTTGAAGCCAACTTTGACCCACTGCTTGGATGACATCACCATATGCAAATCTATCTGCTGCAGGCCTTCCCCCAGGAATGCTTGCACTAGTTGTTGCATTTGGTTTGTTGTTTGGGGGTGCTTCAGTATTAGGCAGCCTTCTGCCCTCCCATGTTCATCTGAAAATATGTGTTCTCCCTGCAGTTGTTGTCCCCAGATGAGAGTTCCCTTGTGCTGCCTCAGTTGAATCTCCTTTACTTGACAGAGATGTGCCTGAGCAGCGGCCCTCCCCAGCCATATCCCAAATCATACTTATTTTGCATAGGAGATACCATTGTTATGAAGATTGTTCTCCCAGGGTGCGGTTCATTCATTGCACTCTGGGTATGCTGACCCCTGTGATTTCCCCAAATGTGGGAAACTCGACTGCATTATTTGTGGTAGTGGTGGACTGTGTTTGTGCTTTCCTCTGGTCAGCTCTGGTAAAAGTCAGATTTCTTTGTCTCAGATCTTCCTCTAGCCTTGTTCTTCTTTCGAGAGTTCCTTTGTGCTGCCTCAGTTGGATCTCCTTCACTTGACAGGGGGGTGCCCGAGCAGCGACCCTCCCCAGCTCTAGCCCAACTCCTACTTACCTGCCAGGTGAGATACTATGATCATGAAGGTGCTTCTCCCAGGGCAAGGCTCACCCATTGCACTCTGGGTGTGCTGCTCCTGCGATTTCCCCAAATGTGGGAAACTTGACTGCATAATTTGTGTTTCCCCTGGTCAGGTCTCGTATAATTCAGATCTCTTTGTCTCAGGTCTCTCTCCAGCCTAGTTTGCTGTCTGTTTCCACTTCTCTTTTCTTCAGCAGCTCCCTTCTATGCCCTTGCGCACTATCCTGACTTCTCCTCCTTTCTGCTTACTTTGTGCCTTCCAACGCACAATGCGAACTACAGGTAGTGCTGCAGGGCCCACAACCTTTTACTTGCCTTACAGAGCAGCTCTGGAGCTGTTACAGTGCCCAGCTGCTGCAAGAAATCAGCTTGAATGCTTCAGGGGCTGGGGCATAGCCAACATGAGCCCCACACCGAAGGAGGGTGGAGGTGTTTAATGCAAACTAGGGGTCAGCCAAGTGCCGCAAAAGGCCACCATGCCCTGCACGCCCCTTTTCTCTTTTCATATGCAGACGAGGGTTGAAGCCAACTTTGACCCACTGCTTGGATGACATCACCATATGCAAATCTATCTGCTGCAGGCCTTCCCCCAGGAATGCTTGCACTAGTTGTTGCATTTGGTTTGTTGTTTGGGGGTGCTTCAGTATTAGGCAGCCTTCTGCCCTCCCATGTTCATCTGAAAATATGTGTTCTCCCTGCAGTTGTTGTCCCCAGATGAGAGTTCCCTTGTGCTGCCTCAGTTGAATCTCCTTTACTTGACAGAGATGTGCCTGAGCAGCGGCCCTCCCCAGCCATATCCCAAATCATACTTATTTTGCATAGGAGATACCATTGTTATGAAGATTGTTCTCCCAGGGTGCGGTTCATTCATTGCACTCTGGGTATGCTGACCCCTGTGATTTCCCCAAATGTGGGAAACTCGACTGCATTATTTGTGGTAGTGGTGGACTGTGTTTGTGCTTTCCTCTGGTCAGCTCTGGTAAAAGTCAAATTTCTTTGTCTCAGATCTTCCTCTAGCCTTGTTCTTCTTTCGAGAGTTCCTTTGTGCTGCCTCAGTTGGATCTCCTTCACTTGACAGGGGGGTGTCCGAGCAGCGACCCTCCCCAGCTCTAGCCCAACTCCTACTTACCTGCCAGGTGAGATACTATGATCATGAAGGTGCTTCTCCCAGGGCAAGGCTCACCCATTGCACTCTGGGTGTGCTGCCCCTGCAATTTCCCCAAATGTGGGAAACTTGACTGCATAATTTGTGTTTCCCCTGGTCGGCTCTCGTATAATTCAGATCTCTTTGTCTCAGGTCTCTCTCCAGCCTAGTTTGCTGTCTGTTTCCACTTCTCTTTTCTTGAGCCCCTCCCTTCTATACCCTTGTGCACTATCCTGACTTCTCCTCCCGTCTGCTTACTTTGTGCCTTCCAATGCACAATGCAAACTACAGGTAGTGCTGCAGGGCCCACACCCTTTTACTTGCCTTACAGAGCAGCTCTGGAGCTGTTACAGTGCCCAGCTGCTGCAAGAAATCAGCTTGAATGCTTCATGGGATGGGGCATGGCCAACATGAGCCCCACACCAAAGGAGGGTGGGGGTGTTTAATGCGATCTAGGGGTCATCCAAGCAGCGCAAAAGGCCGCCATGCCCTGCACGCCCCTTTTCTCTTTTCATATGCAGATGAGGGTTGAAGCCAACTTTGACCCACTGCTTGGATAACATCACCATATGCAAATCCATCTGCTGCAGGCCTTCCCCCAGGAATGCTTGCACTAGTTGTTGCATTTGGTTTGTTGTTTGGGGGTGCTTCAGTATTAGGCAGCCTTCTGCCCTCCCATGTTCATCTGAAAATATGTGTTCTCCCTGCAGTTGTTGTCCCCAGATGAGAGTTCCCTTGTGCTGCCTCAGTTGAATTAACTTTACTTGACAGAGATGTGCCTGAGCAGCGGCCCTCCCCAGCCCTATCCCAAATCATACTTATTTTGCATAGGAGACACCATGGTCATGAAGATTGTTCACCCAGGGTGAGGTTCATTCATTGCATTCTGGGTATGCTGACCCCTGTGATTTCCCCAAATGTGGGAAACTCGCCTGCATTATTTGTGGTAGTGGGGGACTGTGTTTGTGTTTTCCGCTGGTCAGCTCTGGTAAAAGTCAGATTTCTTTGTCTCAGATCTTCCTCTAGCCTTGTTCTTCTTTCGAGAGTTCCATTGTGCTGCCTCAGTTGGATCTCCTTCACTTGACAGGGGGGTGCCCGAGCAGCGACCCTCCCCAGCTCTAGCCCAACTCCTACTTACCTGCCAGGTGAGATACTATGATCTTGAAGGTGCTTCTCCCAGGGCAAGGCTCACCCATTGCACTCTGGCTGTGCTGCCCCTGCGATTTCCCCAAATGTGGGAAACTTGACTGCATAATTTGTGTTTCCCCTGGTCGGCTCTCGTATAATTCAGATCTCTTTGTCTCTCTCCAGCCTAGTTTGCTGTCTGTTTCCACTTCTCTTTTCTTGAGCCGCTCCCTTCTATGCCCTTGCGCACTATCCTGACTTCTCCCGTCTGATTACTTTGTGCCTTCCAACGCACAATGCGAACTACAGGTAGTGCTGCAGGGCCCACACCCTTTTATTTGCCTTACAGAGCAGCTCTGGAGCTGTTACAGTGCCCAGCTGCTGCAAGAAATCAGCTTGAATGCTTCAGGGGCTGGGGCATAGTCAACATGAGCCCCACACCGAAGGAGGGTGGAGGTGTTTAATGCGAACTAGGGGTCATCCAAGCGCCGCAAAAGGCCGCCATGCCCTGCATAACCCTTTTCTCTTTTCATATGCAGATGAGGGTTCCAGCCAACTTTGGCCCACTGCTTGGATGACATCACCGTATGCAAATTCGTCTCCTGCAGACCTTCCCCCAGGAATGCTTGTACTAGTTATTGCATATGGTTTGATATTTGATGGTGCTTCAGTATTAGGCAGCCTTCCGCCCTCCCATGTTCATCTGAAAAGATGTGGTCTCCCTGCAGTTGTTGTCCCCAGACGAGAGTTCCCTTGTGCTTCCTCAGTTGAATCTCCTTAACTTGACGGGGGAGGGGCTGCCCGAGCAGCCACCCTCCCCAGCCCTATCCCAACTCATACTTATTTTGCATATGAGATCTCTATATCATGAAGATTGTTCTCACAGGGTGAGGTTCATCCATTATATTTTAAAATAGGAAGGTTCAAATTACATATTTGAATTGCATCTATGTGCTGGATTCAAATGTCCCCCCCCTTCCTTTCTCAATTGTGCCCGTCAGCAGCTATTCTAAGGTTGCTGCCAATGGGTGTGACACATTAATTTCTTCTGTGGGGTACACTGGACTCCACAAGGATTCACATTGGGGTGTAGAGTAGGATCTTGATCTGAGGCACCAACCGGCTCAAAGCTTTTGACTGTTCCCAAGATGCTCAGCGCATTCTCCTCTATAACCCCGCTTCCATGAACAGGGAGCTCAGTTTGTAGTTGTTGCCTTCAGTAGCAGGCCACTTAACAGGGGCCTGCCTCAAGCAGCCTATTCTTAGCTATTAATTTTGACAAGAAAAGAAGAACTTTTTTTATGAGAATCTACAAGGGCTGCAGCAGGCTAGGTCTAATAGACATCTTTACTGCAGCTTCATCACTCCCAGCGGCACTGTATACTCCCGTGCCCTGGTTGCTGGGTCACTGCAGCGGAGGCTCCGGTTTCTTCCTAAGGTCAGTCACACACAATGTAACACCCCGGTATAACAAGTGTGTAAACTATGTGGAACAGGTCAGGGATACCTTGATGGACTATTCCTCCTTCAGCAGCAGCTCTTCTCTATTCCTGGCAGAGAGGCAAGGTTTCCCCAGACACAAAGAAAGGCAGGCAGGGCTTTGTATGAAAGAATAAATGGTTTACCACATAACTCAGAAAAGGAACTGATTACAGTAGGGAAGGGAAAGATTTGATTCAAGCAACTTAAACACAGACACCATATACACTTTAAGTCATTACACAAATGGTAATATAACTAAATCTGAGATTAATACTATGTTGCTTAGTAATAGAAATCAACTTATGCAGACAATATTTAAGTCCCAGATAACATTGGTGTCACTGCAGGGAGTCTCTATGTGCACGTTGGGGCCCGGTTATGTTGTTACATAGTTATATGCAGCTATTGTCTCCTTTAGCTGTGAACAAAATATTGTAGCTCTGTGTAGTAAAGATGATTGTTTAAAACAAACTGGAGCTGCTTCCCATGTAAATCGCTGCATAGGTATAGTAAATATAGGATAATGTCCTTTGCAGTGGAGTAGGTTTCAGTATAAATATGGATTTATCTCACCCAGTCAATAGATGTTTCTGAGGCAGTTTCCCCTCAGATGTAGGCCAGTCAGCATTGGTATAAAGGCTTTATACTCTCCTGTCTCTGACACTTGCTGTGCACTCTCTTGGCTGAGAGTGTCATGGCGTTCTTACTTGTTAATTGCTGCACTTCCACTGCTGTATTTTGCACTACTGCTTACTCTCTCATGCAATTTTCAGCTTATTTGTCTCCCCTCTCTCAGCTGCTCATCTCTGCGTAATGGCGTCGCCAGCTCTTTCCTCACCATGGCTCCAACTGACTTCTCAAACTGCTGTTCAATTTTCTTTTAAATAAACTTTATTTAAAATGGCACAGGCAACTACACTGTTGTCAAAAATGTCCTTGTTGTTATGGGATATCACACGTGCCCCCCCCCCAAAACATGCGTGTCCTCACGCATTTTGGTTTTATCCCTATATAAACTTCTCACTATATCCAGTCACATTCATTAGTGAACACAGATTATGTCTGAAACATTAACATTTATCAACATTTTTAACATCAGTATCTGATAGGTATAATTCCTTTTGTGCTATAGTACATTAACACATGCTCCTGGAGCAATCGGTTGAAATCTGGACAGTATATGGTCTTGAAAAGTTTGTCTAGGAAACCTCAACCCCCCTGCCATGGATGAGTATTGAACTCTTTCTAAACTGTCTTTGGGACATGCTGTACAAAACTGCAGCTGACTATGGTGGTTTTCTGTTTTGCAAGCCCTAGTCTTCTTGCCTCCTTGTCGGTGACAAACCACCTTAGTCTGCTGTAAATACATTTTATGAGCCTCTTCCATTCCATCTTGGGATTCAGTATCACAGCTGGTTTGGGACAATGGATTCTGGAGAGAAAGAGGCAGCAAGGTTCTTCTTACAGAACAGGTTGGACAGTTTCGGCACCATCTCTTGATGTCTTCCCTCATTTCAACCCAAAAGAACTTTTTCCAGATGCTTGTTTCCATCCTTTTGCACCCAGGGTGACCTGACTTGTCGTGATATTCTTCAAGCACATAACAAGCACTTTGTCTTGGAATTACAAGTTGACTGATCCTATAATGAGTATTAGGATCCACACTACATCGAACCAACTGTCCTTTCTCTTCAAACAGCCTTTCTCGCTGTCTCAACAACTTCAGGAGTTCTGGCGAGGATTCTTGCCTTTGTCGCTTGGTCAGGTATTTCCCAATCTTCAGTAAGGCTTTGAGGTGTCTTATCATCTGACTTTTATCTTGCAGGTGGTCAAAACTGGTTCCTTGAATAGGTTGCTCACAGTTTCTAGAACTGGATGCTATATTATTCATGCCTAACATTGAAGCATTCTTTCGGATAATCTGGACACTGGAGATGGGCATTTCTATCATTATTTGGCTAGCCTTATTTTTTTCATGTTCCTCTCTTACAGATAATTCTGTTATCATTCTTCCCTTTTGTTTGGCTATCCCAGGTTGAAGGCCTTGTTTCTCCTGGAGCTTGTCAGTTTGAAACTCTCCTTGGAGTGCTGCTACGAGCTCCTCACAGCAGTTCCGCAACACATTCATGCCCACTATCACTGGAGGCAATCCATCATCTTGGGCAGTGGTGATGATGAAGCCTTGCTGTGGTAGCACTGTTCGTCCGATTTGAATTTCAGCTTCCGAGTATCCTTTGCAAGGGATGCAGTGCCCATTGCTTGCAATCGGGTTTATCAATGTGGAAGTTGACGGAAACATCTGTTCCTCAGTCCAATGCTGCTCAAACTGTGTTGCTTGTATTGTGGTCACTTGTGATCCAGTGTCTAAGAGAGCGGGCATTGAGACTCCATTGATGCAAACTTGAACCACCGGGCTTTGGCTAACATAACGGGTTAACCACATGAATTTGGAGTTTAAATGATCTGGCTGCTCAAATTCTCTCTTAATTTGTCCGCTTCCTTCACAGCTTTGAAAAATGGGTCGCCTTTGGGAGGCAAAGTGGTTGGAAAAAAGTGTCTCCCTGTTTCTATGTAGGTCCCATTGGGAACTGTTCAGTGGTCTCCTCTCCTGGCACCATTCCATTTCTTCATGGAGCAGTGCCTGCTGTCTCTTCAGAATCTGCAGGTCTCTGCGCATCTCTGTCACACCACGTGTCAGTTCAGCCAGCAGACTTCGTAACTCACTAGAAGAGTCAAATATGCATGTCTTTGAACATGGCACTGTCACTCCTTTTACTGTAGGTGGGTAAGTAGCTCCTTTAAAACTTGACTCCTGGGCATCAGAATTCTCTTGATACCGTGGCATCTCTGGAATAGACTCTTGTGGAACAGCCCCTGAAGTAAGACTGGAGCCTAGAACTTTAATCGCAGCCTCTTTAAAATCCAGGAATGTGCTTCCAGGCTTCTGCAATCTCAATAGTCGCAGCTGAGTTTTACAAATTCGCCCCTTGCACCTTCAGTGAACTGGTCCAATAACATTTTCTCTTTGTCATGCACTTGCTCAGGGTCTGCTTGCTGAACATCTCTGAGTGCTTCCTGCAAGCTGAGGGCATAGCCCCGTAGTGACTCTCCTGGTTGTTGCTTTCGAGCAAAGAAGTGCATTTTAAGTTCTGACACTGTCCTTGTGTCAAATGTGGTAGCAAGCCTGTTGAGGATCTGGTCCACAGTCTTCTTCTCTTCAGTAGGCCAGGAAGTAACCTCTCTAAGTGCAAGCCCTTTCAACTGTCCCATCAAGATCTCCACCTTTTGCTGCTCTTTCAGCGGGTACAGACGAAACAAAGACTGCAGTAGTATCCTCATCAGTTTATTTTTGTCAATTACCATTTTAATAATCGGGTAAAGAAAATTAAGTGGATTTTTGAAAGAAAACAATACTGTCAATATACTATTAAAACAAATTAAAATGGTAAAAGTTATTGTACTTTAAGTAAAAATAAAAGAGCAAAAATATCAATCCCAGTTTTGGATTACTTTAATTAACAAAAAAAAATGCATATAGCAGAGGATAGTTTCAATCTGCCTACCTCTGGGCTATGGACCCAGCATGCTTCCATTACAGTACTCTGCTGCACATGTAATTGCAAGAGATCCTGAAGCACTCACTCATCATGGGAAAGTACCAATGTGTTTCTTCATTGGTTGATGGAAGAAACATCTTACAAAAACTCTCCAGATTATTGACTATTTAAAGTTTTTCTTGGAAACGTTCTAGATGAATGCTTATCAGCCTTTGTCAGTATGTACTTTTGCAAAGTGTCGCTGTGGCGCAATCAGTTAGTGTGTACGGCTATTAACCAAAAGGTTGGTGGTTCAATCCCACCCAGGGACGTAATTGACCTTGTTATCAGATTTTGGTGATCTTTAAGTAGACAAGTCAAAATTGCAAACCCCCTCTTATGGTGTAGGGTACCTGGCCTTCTCTGATGTAATCAGAGTTAGATTTAATTAAGTGATTTTATAAAAAAAACAGCTAGGAAGCACAATTTAGCAGTGGGTTGCAGAGAAAAAGAAAAATGCTGGCAGAAAAATCCAATTGAGTGATTAAACAGCTCTTCATTTTCTGGCTTTATTTTTATGATAACAAATTTGTTCTCTGAAAAGTGTCCACAAAGCCAAGTATCTGATTAACATCTTTGTAGGGATGGTTTTTCACCTATTACTAAATTAAACTTGCTTCATTGGAAAGGCAGCAAGATGTATCCTCATTTCAATATCTACGGAAATAATACAGGTTGACACCATGAAACATTAACGCCACTGCATCTTTGCTGTTTTCTCATGTGGAAGTCTGTTTAATGTGAAAACAAGGTGATCTCTAATTAGCACACAGGTAAGGAATTAAGAAAATCTTTATTTAAGGGTGAAGATGTTTCTCACAAAATCGTTGCCCCAATGCATCATTGAAATCCAAGCTGGAAAGATGATTTTAATATATTACTTGAACATTTTATATTGCTCTTCTGGTGATAATGTAGTTTGTTTTTGTCAATTACCATTTTAATAATCGGGTAAAGAAAATTAAGTGGATTTTTGAAAGAAAACAATACTGTCAATATACTATTAAAACAAATTAAAATGGTAAAAGTTATTGTACTTTAAGTAAAAATAAAAGAGCAAAAATATCAATCCCAGTTTTGGATTACTTTAATTAACAAAAAAAAAAATGCATATAGCAGAGGATAGTTTCAATCTGCCTACCTCTGGGTTATGGACCCAGCATGCTTCCATTACAGTACTCTGCTGCACATGTAAGTGCAAGAGATCCTGAAGCACTCACTCATCATGGGAAAGTACCAATGTGTTTCTTCATTGGTTGATGGAAGAAACATCTTACAAAAACTCTCCACATTATTGACTTTTTAAAATGTTTCTAGGAATCGTTCTAGATGAATGCTTATTAGCCTTTGTCAGTATGGACTTTTGCAAAGTGTTGCTGTGGTGCAATCAGTTACTGCGTAAGGCTATTAACCAAAAGGTTGGTGGTTCAATCCCACCCAGGGACGTAATTGACCTTGTTATCAGATTTTGGTGATCTTTATGTAGACAAGTCAAAATTTCGAAAACCCCTGTTATGGTGTAGGGTACCTGGCCTTCTCTGATGTAATCAGAGTTAGATTTGATTCAGTGATTTTATAAAAACAGCTAGGAAGCACAATTTAGCAGTGGGTTGCAGAGAAAAAGAAATATGCTGGCAAAAAAATCCAATTGAGTGATTAAATAGCTCTTCATTTTCTGGCTTTATTTTTATGCTAACAAATTTGTTCTCTGAAAAGTGTCCACAAAGCCAAGTATCTGATTAACATCTTTGTAGGGATGGTTTTTCACCTATTACTAAATTAAACTTGCTTCATTGGAAAGGCAGCAAGGTGCATCCTCATTTCAATATCTACTGAAATAATACAGGTTGACACCAGGAAACATTAACGCCACTGCATCCTTGCTGCTTTCTCATGTGGAAGTCTGTTTAATGTGAAAACAAGGTGATATCTAATTAGCACACAGGTAAGGAATTAAGAAAATCTTTATTTAAGGGTGAAGATGTTTCTCACAAAATCGTTGCCCCAATGCATCATTGAAATTCAAGCTGGAAAGATGATTTTAATATATCATTTGTACATTTTGTATTGCTCTTCTGGTGACAATGTAGTTTGTTTTTGTCAATTACCATTTTAATAATCGGGTAAAGAAAATTAATTGGATTTTTGAAAGAAAACAATACTGTCAATATACTATTAAAACAAATTAAAATGGTAAAAGTTATTGTACTTTAAGTAAAAATAAAAGAGCAAAAATATCAATCCCAGTTTTGGATTACTTTAATTAACAAAAAAAAATGCATATAGCAGAGGATAGTTTCAATCTGCCTACCTCTGGGTTATGGACCCAGCATGCTTCCATTACAGTACTCTGCTGCACATGTAAGTGCAAGAGATCCTGAAGCACTCACTCATCATGGGAAAGTACCAATGTGTTTCTTCATTGGTTGATGGAAGAAACATCTTACAAAAACTCTCCACATTATTGACTTTTTAAAATGTTTCTAGGAATCGTTCTAGATGAATGCTTATTAGCCTTTGTCAGTATGGACTTTTGCAAAGTGTTGCTGTGGCGCAATCAGTTACTGTGTAAGGCTAATAACCAAAAGGTTGGTGGTTCAATCCCACCCAGGGACGTAATTGACCTTGTTATCAGATTTTGGTGATCTTTATGTAGACAAGTCAAAATTTCAAACCCCCTCTTATGGTGTAGGGTACCTGGCCTTCTCTGATGTAATCAGAGTTAGATTTGATTCAGTGATTTTATAAAAACAGCTAGGAAGCACAATTTAGCAGTGGGTTGCAGAGAAAAAGAAATATGCTGGCAAAAAAATCCAATTGAGTGATTAAACAGCTCTTCATTTTCTGGCTTTATTTTTATGCTAACAAATTTGTTCTCTGAAAAGTGTCCACAAAGCCAAGTTTCTGATTAACACCTTTGTAGGGATGGTTTTTCACCTATTACTAAATTAAACTTGCTTCATTGGAAAGGCTGCAAGATGCATCCTCATTTGAATATCTACTGAAATAATACAGGTTGACACCAGGAAACATTAACGCCACTGCATCCTTGCTGCTTTCTCATGTGGAAGTCTGTTTAATGTGAAAACAAGGTGATATCTAATTAGCACACAGGTAAGGAATTAAGAAAATCTTTATTTAAGGGTGAAGATGTTTCTCACAAAATCGTTGCCCCAATGCATCATTGAAATTCAAGCTGGAAATATTATTTTAATATATCACTTGTACATTTTGTATTGCTCTTCTGGTGACAATGTAGTTTGTTTTTGTCAATTACCATTTTAATAATCGGGTAAAGAAAATTAAGTGGATTTTTGAAAGAAAACAATACTGTCAATATACTATTAAAACAAATGAAAATGGTAAAAGTTATTGTACTTTAAGTAAAAATAAAAGAGCAAAAATATCAATCCCAGTTTTGGATTACTTTAATTAACAAAAAAAAACGCATATAGCAGAGGATAGTTTCAATCTGCCTACCTCTGGGCTATGGACCCAGCATGCTTCCATTCCAGTACTCTGCTGCACATGTAATTGCAAGAGATCCTGAAGTACTCACTCATCATGGGAAAGTACCAATGTGTTTCTTCATTGGTTGATGGAAGAAACATCTTACAAAAACTCTCCAGATTATTGACTACTTAAAGTTTTTCTAGGAAACGTTCTAGATGAATGCTTATTAGCCTTTGTCAGTATGTACTTTTGCAAAGTGTCGCTGTGGCGCAATCAGTTAGTGTGTACGGCTATTAACCAAAAGGTTGGTAGTTCAATCCCACCCAGGGATGTAATTGACCTTGTTATCAGATTTTGGTGATCTTTAAGTAGACAAGTCAAAATTTCAAAAACCCCTGTTATGGTATTGGGTACCTGGCCTTCTCTGATGTAATCAGAGTTAGATTTGATTCAGTGATTTTATAAAAACAGCTAGGAAGCACAATTTAGCAGTGGTTTGCAGAGAAAAAGAAATATGCTGGCAAAAAAAATCCAATTGAGTGATTTAACAGCTCTTCATTTTCTGGCTTTATTTTTATGCTAACAAATTTGTTCTCTGAAAAGTGTCCACAAAGCCAAGTATCTGATTAACATCTTTGTAGGGATGGTTTTTCACCTATTACTAAATTAAACTTGCTTCATTGGAAAGGCAGCAAGATGCATCCTCATTTCAATATCTACTGAAATAATACAGGTTGACACCAGGAAACATTAACGCCACTGCATCCTTGCTGCTTTCTCATGTGGAAGTCTGTTTAATGTGAAAACAAGGTGATATCTAATTAGCACACAGGTAAGGAATTAAGAAAATCTTTATTTAAGGGTGAAGATGTTTCTCACAAAATCGTTGCCCCAATGCATCATTGAAATTCAAGCTGGAAAGATGATTTTAATATATCACTTGTACATTTTGTATTGCTCTTCTGGTGACAATGTAGTTTGTTTTTGTCAATTACCATTTTAATAATAGGGTAAAGAAAATTAAGTGGATTTTTGAAAGAAAACAATACTGTCAATATACTATTAAAACAAATTAAAATGGTAAAAGTTATTGTACTTTAAGTAAAAATAAAAGAGCAAAAATATCAATCCCAGTTTTGGATTACTTTAATTAACAAAAAAAAATGCATATAGCAGAGGATAGTTTCAATCTGCCTACCTCTGGGTTAAGGGGCCCAGCATGCTTCCATTGCAGTACTCTGCTGCACATGTAAGTGCAAGAGAACCTGAAGCACTCACTCATCATGGGAAAGTACCAATGCGTTTCTTCATTGGTTGATGGAAGAAACATCTTACAAAAACTCTCCAGATTATTGACTTTTTAAAGTTTTCTAGGAAACGTTCTAGATGAATGCTTATTAGCCTTTGTCAGTATGTACTTTTGCAAAGTGTCTCTGTGGTGCAATCGGTTAGTGTGTTTGGTTATTAACCAAAGGGTTGGTGGTTCAATCCCACCCAGGGATGTTATTGACCTTGTCATCAGATTTTGGTGATCTTTAAGTAGACAAGTCAAAATTTCAAACCCCCTCTTATGGTGTAGGGTACCTGGCCTACTCTGATGTAATCAGAGTTAGATTTGATTAAGTGATTTTATAAAAAAACAGCTAGGAAGCACAATTTAGCAGTGGTTTGCAGAGAAAATGAAATATGCTGGCAGAAAAATCCAATTGAGTGATTAAACAGCTCTTCATTTTCTGGCTTTATTTTTATGCTAACTAATTTGTTCTCTGAAAAGTGTCCACAAAGCCAAGTATCGGATTAACATCTTTGTAGGGATGGTTTTTCACCTATTACTAAATTAAACTTGCTTCATTGGAAAGGCAGCAAGATGCATCCTCATTTCAATATCTACTGAAATAATACAGGTTGACACCAGGAAACATTAACGCCACTGCATCCTTGCTGCTTTCTCATGTGGAAGTCTGTTTAATGTGAAAACAAGGTGATATCTAATTAGCACACAGGTAAGGAATTAAGAAAATCTTTATTTAAGGGTAAGATGTTTCTCACAAAATCGTTGCCCCAATGCATCATTGAAATTCAAGCTGGAAAGATGATTTTAATATATCATTTGTACATTTTGTATTGCTCTTCTGGTGACAATGTAGTTTGTTTTTGTCAATTACCATTTTAATAATCGGGTAAAGAAAATTAATTGGATTTTTGAAAGAAAACAATACTGTCAATATACTATTAAAACAAATTAAAATGGTAAAAGTTATTGTACTTTAAGTAAAAATAAAAGAGCAAAAATATCAATCCCAGTTTTGGATTACTTTAATTAACAAAAAAAAATGCATATAGCAGAGGATAGTTTCAATCTGCCTACCTCTGGGTTATGGACCCAGCATGCTTCCATTACAGTACTCTGCTGCACATGTAAGTGCAAGAGATCCTGAAGCACTCACTCATCATGGGAAAGTACCAATGTGTTTCTTCATTGGTTGATGGAAGAAACATCTTACAAAAACTCTCCACATTATTGACTTTTTAAAATGTTTCTAGGAATCGTTCTAGATGAATGCTTATTAGCCTTTGTCAGTATGGACTTTTGCAAAGTGTTGCTGTGGCGCAATCAGTTACTGTGTAAGGCTATTAACCAAAAGGTTGGTGGTTCAATCCCACCCAGGGACGTAATTGACCTTGTTATCAGATTTTGGTGATCTTTATGTAGACAAGTCAAAATTTCAAACCCACTCTTATGGTGTAGGGTACCTGGCCTTCTCTGATGTAATCAGAGTTAGATTTGATTCAGTGATTTTATAAAAACAGCTAGGAAGCACAATTTAGCAGTGGGTTGCAGAGAAAAAGAAATATGCTGGCAAAAAAATCCAATTGAGTGATTAAACAGCTCTTCATTTTCTGGCTTTATTTTTATGCTAACAAATTTGTTCTCTGAAAAGTGTCCACAAAGCCAAGTTTCTGATTAACACCTTTGTAGGGATGGTTTTTCACCTATTACTAAATTAAACTTGCTTCATTGGAAAGGCAGCAAGATGCATCCTCATTTGAATATCTACTGAAATAATACAGGTTGACACCAGGAAACATTAACGCCACTGCATCCTTGCTGCTTTCTCATGTGGAAGTCTGTTTAATGTGAAAACAAGGTGATATCTAATTAGCACACAGGTAAGGAATTAAGAAAATCTTTATTTAAGGGTGAAGATGTTTCTCACAAAATCGTTGCCCCAATGCATCATTGAAATTCAAGCTGGAAAGATGATTTTAATATATCACTTGTACATTTTGTATTGCTCTTCTGGTGACAATGTAGTTTGTTTTTGTCAATTACCATTTTAATAATCGGGTAAAGAAAATTAAGTGGATTTTTGAAAGAAAACAATACTGTCAATATACTATTAAAACAAATGAAAATGGTAAAAGTTATTGTACTTTAAGTAAAAATAAAAGAGCAAAAATATCAATCCCAGTTTTGGATAACTTTAATTAACAAAAAAAAACGCATATAGCAGAGGATAGTTTCAATCTGCCTACCTCTGGGCTATGGACCCAGCATGCTTCCATTACAGTACTCTGCTGCACATGTAATTGCAAGAGATCCTGAAGTACTCACTCATCATGGGAAAGTACCAATGTGTTTCTTCATTGGTTGATGGAAGAAACATCTTACAAAAACTCTCCAGATTATTGACTACTTAAAGTTTTTCTAGGAAACGTTCTAGATGAATGCTTATTAGCCTTTGTCAGTATGTACTTTTGCAAAGTGTCGCTGTGGCGCAATCAGTTAGTGTGTACGGCTATTAACCAAAAGGTTGGTGGTTCAATCCCACCCAGGGATGTAATTGACCTTGTTATCAGATTTTGGTGATCTTTAAGTAGACAAGTCAAAATTTCAAAAACCCCTGTTATGGTGTAGGGTACCTGGCCTTCTCTGATGTAATCAGAGTTAGATTTTATTCAGTGATTTTATAAAAACAGCTAGGAAGCACAATTTAGCAGTGGTTTGCAGAGAAAAAGAAATATGCTGGCAAAAAAATCCAATTGAGTGATTAAACAGCTCTTCATTTTCTGGCTTTATTTTTATGCTAACAAATTTGTTCTCTGAAAAGTGTCCACAAAGCCAAGTATCTGATTAACATCTTTGTAGGGATGGTTTTTCACCTATTACTAAATTAAACTTGCTTCATTGGAAAGGCAGCAAGATGCATCCTCATTTCAATATCTACTGAAATAATACAGGTTGACACCAGGAAACATTAACGCCACTGCATCCTTGCTGCTTTCTCATGTGGAAGTCTGTTTAATGTGAAAACAAGGTGATATCTAATTAGCACACAGGTAAGGAATTAAGAAAATCTTTATTTAAGGGTGAAGATGTTTCTCACAAAATCGTTGCCCCAATGCATCATTGAAATTCAAGCTGGAAAGATGATTTTAATATATCACTTGTACATTTTGTATTGCTCTTCTGGTGACAATGTAGTTTGTTTTTGTCAATTACCATTTTAATAATAGGGTAAAGAAAATTAAGTGGATTTTTGAAAGAAAACAATACTGTCAATATACTATTAAAACAAATTAAAATGGTAAAAGTTATTGTACTTTAAGTAAAAATAAAAGAGCAAAAATATCAATCCCAGTTTTGGATTACTTTAACAAAAAAAAAATGCATATAGCAGAGGATAGTTTCAATCTGCCTACCTCTGGGTTAAGGGGCCCAGCATGCTTCCATTGCAGTACTCTGCTGCACATGTAAGTGCAAGAGATCCTGAAGCACTCACTCATCATGGGAAAGTACCAATGCGTTTCTTCATTGGTTGATGGAAGAAACATCTTACAAAAACTCTCCAGATTATTGACTTTTTAAAGTTTTCTAGGAAACGTTCTAGATGAATGCTTATTAGCCTTTGTCAGTATGTACTTTTGCAAAGTGTCTCTGTGGTGCAATCGGTTAGTGTGTTTGGTTATTAACCAAAGGGTTGGTGGTTCAATCCCACCCAGGGATGTTATTGACCTTGTCATCAGATTTTGGTGATCTTTAAGTAGACAAGTCAAAATTTCAAACCCCCTCTTATGGTGTAGGGTACCTGGCCTACTCTGATGTAATCAGAGTTAGATTTGATTAAGTGATTTTATCAAAAAACAGCTAGGAAGCACAATTTAGCAGTGGTTTGCAGAGAAAATGAAATATGCTGGCAGAAAAATCCAATTGAGTGATTAAACAGCTCTTCATTTTCTGGCTTTATTTTTATGCTAACTAATTTGTTCTCTAAAAAGTGTCCACAAAGCCAAGTATCGGATTAACATCTTTGTAGGGATGGTTTTTCACCTATTACTAAATTAAACTTGCTTCATTGGAAAGGCAGCAAGATGCATCCTCATTTCAATATCTACTGAAATAATACAGGTTGACACCAGGAAACATTAACGCCACTGCATCCTTGCTGCTTTCTCATGTGGAAGTCTGTTTAATGTGAAAACAAGGTGATATCTAATTAGCACACAGGTAAGGAATTAAGAAAATCTTTATTTAAGGGTAAGATGTTTCTCACAAAATCGTTGCCCCAATGCATCATTGAAATTCAAGCTGGAAAGATGATTTTAATATATCACTTGTACATTTTGTATTGCTCTTCTGGTGACAATGTAGTTTGTTTTTGTCAATTACCATTTTAATAATCGGGTAAAGAAAATTAAGTGGATTTTTGAAAGAAAACAATACTGTCAATATACTATTAAAACAAATTAAAATGGTAAAAGTTATTGTACTTTAAGTAAAAATAAAAGAGCAAAAATATCAATACCAGTTTTGGATTACTTTAATTAACAAAAAAAATGCATATAGCAGAGGATAGTTTCAATCTGCCTACCTCTGGGTTATGGACCCAGCATGCTTCCATTACAGTCCTCTGCTGCACATGTAAGTGCAAGAGATCCTGAAGCACTCACTCATCATGGGAAAGTACCAATGTGTTTCTTCATTGGTTGATGGAAGAAACATCTTACAAAAACTCTCCACATTATTGACTTTTTAAAATGTTTCTAGGAATCGTTCTAGATGAATGCTTATTAGCCTTTGTCAGTATGGACTTTTGCAAAGTGTTGCTGTGGCGCAATCAGTTACTGTGTAAGGCTATTAACCAAAAGGTTGGTGGTTCAATCCCACCCAGGGATGTAATTGACCTTGTTATCAGATTTTGGTGATCTTTATGTAGACAAGTCAAAATTTCGAAAACCCCTGTTATGGTGTAGGGTACCTGGCCTTCTCTGATGTAATCAGAGTTAGATTTGATTCAGTGATTTTATAAAAACAGCTAGGAAGCACAATTTAGCAGTGGGTTGCAGAGAAAAAGAAATATGCTGGCAAAAAAATCCAATTGAGTGATTAAATAGCTCTTCATTTTCTGGCTTTATTTTTATGCTAACAAATTTGTTCTCTGAAAAGTGTCCACAAAGCCAAGTATCTGATTAACATCTTTGTAGGGATGGTTTTTCACCTATTACTAAATTAAACTTGCTTCATTGGAAAGGCAGCAAGATGCATCCTCATTTCAATATCTACTGAAATAATACAGGTTGACACCAGGAAACATTAACGCCACTGCATCCTTGCTGCTTTCTCATGTGGAAGTCTGTTTAATGTGAAAACAAGGTGATATCTAATTAGCACACAGGTAAGGAATTAAGAAAATCTTTATTTAAGGGTAAGATGTTTCTCACAAAATCGTTGCCCCAATGCATCATTGAAATTCAAGCTGGAAAGATGATTTTAATATATCACTTGTACATTTTGTATTGCTCTTCTGGTGACAATGTAGTTTGTTTTTGTCAATTACCATTTTAATAATCGGGTAAAGAAAATTAAGTGGATTTTTGAAAGAAAACAATACTGTCAATATACTATTAAAACAAATTAAAATGGTAAAAGTTATTGTACTTTAAGTAAAAATAAAAGAGCAAAAATATCAATACCAGTTTTGGATTACTTTAATTAACAAAAAAAATGCATATAGCAGAGGATAGTTTCAATCTGCCTACCTCTGGGTTATGGACCCAGCATGCTTCCATTACAGTCCTCTGCTGCACATGTAAGTGCAAGAGATCCTGAAGCACTCACTCATCATGGGAAAGTACCAATGTGTTTCTTCATTGGTTGATGGAAGAAACATCTTACAAAAACTCTCCACATTATTGACTTTTTAAAATGTTTCTAGGAATCGTTCTAGATGAATGCTTATTAGCCTTTGTCAGTATGGACTTTTGCAAAGTGTTGCTGTGGCGCAATCAGTTACTGTGTAAGGCTATTAACCAAAAGGTTGGTGGTTCAATCCCACCCAGGGATGTAATTGACCTTGTTATCAGATTTTGGTGATCTTTATGTAGACAAGTCAAAATTTCGAAAACCCCTGTTATGGTGTAGGGTACCTGGCCTTCTCTGATGTAATCAGAGTTAGATTTGATTCAGTGATTTTATAAAAACAGCTAGGAAGCACAATTTAGCAGTGGGTTGCAGAGAAAAAGAAATATGCTGGCAAAAAAATCCAATTGAGTGATTAAATAGCTCTTCATTTTCTGGCTTTATTTTTATGCTAACAAATTTGTTCTCTGAAAAGTGTCCACAAAGCCAAGTATCTGATTAACATCTTTGTAGGGATGGTTTTTCACCTATTACTAAATTAAACTTGCTTCATTGGAAAGGCAGCAAGATGCATCCTCATTTCAATATCTACTGAAATAATACAGGTTGACACCAGGAAACATTAACGCCACTGCATCCTTGCTGCTTTCTCATGTGGAAGTCTGTTTAATGTGAAAACAAGGTGATATCTAATTAGCACACAGGTAAGGAATTAAGAAAATCTTTATTTAAGGGTGAAGATGTTTCTCACAAAATCGTTGCCCCAATGCATCATTGAAATTCAAGCTGGAAAGATGATTTTAATATATCATTTGTACATTTTGTATTGCTCTTCTGGTGACAATGTAGTTTGTTTTTGTCAATTACCATTTTAATAATCGGGTAAAGAAAATTAATTGGATTTTTGAAAGAAAACAATACTGTCAATATACTATTAAAACAAATTAAAATGGTAAAAGTTATTGTACTTTAAGTAAAAATAAAAGAGCAAAAATATCAATCCCAGTTTTGGATTACTTTAATTAACAAAAAAAATGCATATAGCAGAGGATAGTTTCAATCTGCCTACCTCTGGGTTATGGACCCAGCATGCTTCCATTACAGTACTCTGCTGCACATGTAAGTGCAAGAGATCCTGAAGCACTCACTCATCATGGGAAAGTACCAATGTGTTTCTTCATTGGTTGATGGAAGAAACATCTTACAAAAACTCTCCACATTATTGACTTTTTAAAATGTTTCTAGGAATCGTTCTAGATGAATGCTTATTAGCCTTTGTCAGTATGGACTTTCGCAAAGTGTTGCTGTGGCGCAATCAGTTACTGTGTAAGACTATTAACCAAAAGGTTGGTGGTTCAATCCCACCCAGGGACGTAATTGACCTTGTTATCAGATTTTGGTGATCTTTATGTAGACAAGTCAAAATTTCAAACCCCCTCTTATGGTGTAGGGTACCTGGCCTTCTCTGATGTAATCAGAGTTAGATTTGATTCAGTGATTTTATAAAAACAGCTAGGAAGCACAATTTAGCAGTGGTTTGCAGAGAAAAAGAAATATGCTGGCAAAAAAATCCAATTGAGTGATTAAACAGCTCTTCATTTTCTGGCTTTATTTTTATGCTAACAAATTTGTTCTCTGAAAAGTGTCCACAAAGCCAAGTTTCTGATTAACACCTTTGTAGGGATGGTTTTTCACCTATTACTAAATTAAACTTGCTTCATTGGAAAGGCAGCAAGATGCATCCTCATTTGAATATCTACTGAAATAATACAGGTTGACACCAGGAAACATTAACACCACTGCATCCTTGCTGCTTTCTCATGTGGAAGTCTGTTTAATGTGAAAACAAGGTGATATCTAATTAGCACACAGGTAAGGAATTAAGAAAATCTTTATTTAAGGGTGAAGATGTTTCTCACAAAATCGTTGCCCCAATGCATCATTGAAATTCAAGCTGGAAAGATGATTTTAATATAACACTTGTACATTTTGTATTGCTCTTCTGGTGACAATGTAGTTTGTTTTTGTCAATTACCATTTTAATAATCGGGTAAAGAAAATTAAGTGGATTTTTGAAAGAAAACAATACTGTCAATATACTATTAAAACAAATGAAAATGGTAAAAGTTATTGTACTTTAAGTAAAAATAAAAGAGCAAAAATATCAATCCCAGTTTTGGATTACTTTAATTAACAAAAAAAAACGCATATAGCAGAGGATAGTTTCAATCTGCCTACCACTGGGCTATGGACCCAGCATGCTTCCATTACAGTACTCTGCTGCACATGTAATTGCAAGAGATCCTGAAGTACTTACTCATCATGGGAAAGTACCAATGTGTTTCTTCATTGGTTGATGGAAGAAACATCTTACAAAAACTCTCCAGATTATTGACTATTTAAAGTTTTTCTAGGAAACGTTCTAGATGAATGCTTATTAGCCTTTGTCAGTATGTTCTTTTGCAAAGTGTCGCTGTGGCGCAATCAGTTAGTGTGTACGGCTATTAACCAAAAGGTTGGTGGTTCAATCCCACCCAGGGATGTAATTGACCTTGTTATCAGATTTTGGTGATCTTTAAGTAGACAAGTCAAAATTTCAAAAACCCCTGTTATGGTGTAGGGTACCTGGCCTTCTCTGATGTAATCAGAGTTAGATTTGATTCAGTGATTTTATAAAAACAGCTAGGAAGCACAATTTAGCAGTGGTTTGCAGAGAAAAAGAAATATGCTGGCAAAAAAATCCAATTGAGTGATTAAATAGCTCTTCATTTTCTGGCTTTATTTTTATGCTAACAAATTTGTTCTCTGAAAAGTGTCCACAAAGCCAAGTATCTGATTAACATCTTTGTAGGGATGGTTTTTCACCTATTACTAAATTAAACTTGCTTCATTGGAAAGGCAGCAAGATGCATCCTCATTTCAATATCTACTGAAATAATACAGGTTGACACCAGGAAACATTAACGCCACTGCATCCTTGCTGCTTTCTCATGTGGAAGTCTGTTTAATGTGAAAACAAGGTGATATCTAATTAGCACACAGGTAAGGAATTAAGAAAATCTTTATTTAAGGGTGAAGATGTTTCTCACAAAATCGTTGCCCCAATGCATCATTGAAATTCAAGCTGGAAAGATGATTTTAATATATCATTTGTACATTTTGTATTGCTCTTCTGGTGACAATGTAGTTTGTTTTTGTCAATTACCATTTTAATAATCGGGTAAAGAAAATTAATTGGATTTTTGAAAGAAAACAATACTGTCAATATACTATTAAAACAAATTAAAATGGTAAAAGTTATTGTACTTTAAGTAAAAATAAAAGAGCAAAAATATCAATCCCAGTTTTGGATTACTTTAATTAACAAAAAAAAATGCATATAGCAGAGGATAGTTTCAATCTGCCTACCTCTGGGTTATGGACCCAGCATGCTTCCATTACAGTACTCTGCTGCACATGTAAGTGCAAGAGATCCTGAAGCACTCACTCATCATGGGAAAGTACCAATGTGTTTCTTCATTGGTTGATGGAAGAAACATCTTACAAAAACTCTCCACATTATTGACTTTTTAAAATGTTTCTAGGAATCGTTCTAGATGAATGCTTATTAGCCTTTGTCAGTAAGGACTTTTGCAAAGTGTTGCTGTGGCGCAATCAGTTACTGTGTAAGGCTATTAACCAAAAGGTTGGTGGTTCAATCCCACCCAGGGACGTAATTGACCTTGTTATCAGATTTTGGTGATCTTTATGTAGACAAGTCAAAATTTCAAACCCCCTCTTATGGTGTAGGGTACCTGGCCTTCTCTGATGTAATCAGAGTTAGATTTGATTCAGTGATTTTATAAAAACAGCTAGGAAGCACAATTTAGCAGTGGGTTGCAGAGAAAAAGAAATATGCTGGCAAAAAAATCCAATTGAGTGATTAAACAGCTCTTCATTTTCTGGCTTTATTTTTATGCTAACAAATTTGTTCTCTGAAAAGTGTCCACAAAGCCAAGTTTCTGATTAACACCTTTGTAGGGATGGTTTTTCACCTATTACTAAATTAAACTTGCTTCATTGGAAAGGCAGCAAGATGCATCCTCATTTGAATATCTACTGAAATAATACAGGTTGACACCAGGAAACATTAACGCCACTGCATCCTTGCTGCTTTCTCATGTGGAAGTCTGTTTAATGTGAAAACAAGGTGATATCTAATTAGCACACAGGTAAGGAATTAAGAAAATCTTTATTTAAGGGTGAAGATGTTTCTCACAAAATCGTTGCCCCAATGCATCATTGAAATTCAAGCTGGAAAGATGATTTTAATATATCACTTGTACATTTTGTATTGCTCTTCTGGTGACAATGTAGTTTGTTTTTGTCAATTACCATTTTAATAATCGGGTAAAGAAAATTAAGTGGATTTTTGAAAGAAAACAATACTGTCAATATACTATTAAAACAAATGAAAATGGTAAAAGTTATTGTACTTTAAGTAAAAATAAAAGAGCAAAAATATCAATCCCAGTTTTGGATTACTTTAATTAACAAAAAAAAACGCATATAGCAGAGGATAGTTTCAATCTGCCTACCTCTGGGCTATGGACCCAGCATGCTTCCATTACAGTACTCTGCTGCACATGTAATTGCAAGAGATCCTGAAGTACTCACTCATCATGGGAAAGTACCAATGTGTTTCTTCATTGGTTGATGGAAGAAACATCTTACAAAAACTCTCCAGATTATTGACTAAAGTTTTTCTAGGAAACGTTCTAGATGAATGCTTATTAGCCTTTGTCAGTATGTACTTTTGCAAAGTGTCGCTGTGGCGCAATCAGTTAGTGTGTAAGGCTATTAACCAAAAGGTTGGTGGTTCAATCCCACCCAGGGATGTAATTGACCTTGTTATCAGATTTTGGTGATCTTTAAGTAGACAAGTCAAAATTTCAAAAACCCCTGTTATGGTGTAGGGTACCTGGCCTTCTCTGATGTAATCAGAGTTAGATTTGATTCAGTGATTTTATAAAAACAGCTAGGAAGCACAATTTAGCAGTGGTTTGCAGAGAAAAAGAAATATGCTGGCAAAAAAATCCAATTGAGTGATTAAACAGCTCTTCATTTTCTGGCTTTATTTTTATGCTAACAAATTTGTTCTCTGAAAAGTGTCCACAAAGCCAAGTATCTGATTAACATCTTTGTAGGGATGGTTTTTCACCTATTACTAAATTAAACTTGCTTCATTGGAAAGGCAGCAAGATGCATCCTCATTTCAATATCTACTGAAATAATACAGGTTGACACCAGGAAACATTAACGCCACTGCATCCTTGCTGCTTTCTCATGTGGAAGTCTGTTTAATGTGAAAACAAGGTGATATCTAATTAGCACACAGGTAAGGAATTAAGAAAATCTTTATTTAAGGGTGAAGATGTTTCTCACAAAATCATTGCCCCAATGCATCATTGAAATTCAAGCTGGAAAGATGATTTTAATATATCACTTGTACATTTTGTATTGCTCTTCTGGTGACAATGTAGTTTGTTTTTGTCAATTACCATTTTAATAATAGGGTAAAGAAAATTAAGTGGATTTTTGAAAGAAAACAATACTGTCAATATACTATTAAAACAAATTAAAATGGTAAAAGTTATTGTACTTTAAGTAAAAATAAAAGAGCAAAAATATCAATCCCAGTTTTGGATTACTTTAATTAACAAAAAAAAAATGCATATAGCAGAGGATAGTTTCAATCTGCCTACCTCTGGGTTAAGGGGCCCAGCATGCTTCCATTGCAGTACTCTGCTGCACATGTAAGTGCAAGAGATCCTGAAGCACTCACTCATCATGGGAAAGTACCAATGCGTTTCTTCATTGGTTGATGGAAGAAACATCTTACAAAAACTCTCCAGATTATTGACTTTTTAAAGTTTTCTAGGAAACGTTCTAGATGAATGCTTATTAGCCTTTGTCAGTATGTACTTTTGCAAAGTGTCTCTGTGGTGTAATCGGTTAGTGTGTTTGGTTATTAACCAAAGGGTTGGTGGTTCAATCCCACCCAGGGATGTTATTGACCTTGTCATCAGATTTTGGTGATCTTTAAGTAGACAAGTCAAAATTTCAAACCCCCTCTTATTGTGTAGGGTACCTGGCCTACTCTGATGTAATCAGAGTTAGATTTGATTAAGTGATTTTATCAAAAAACAGCTAGGAAGCACAATTTAGCAGTGGTTTGCAGAGAAAATGAAATATGCTGGCAGAAAAATCCAATTGAGTGATTAAACAGCTCTTCATTTTCTGGCTTTATTTTTATGCTAACTAATTTGTTCTCTGAAAAGTGTCCACAAAGCCAAGTATCGGATTAACATCTTTGTAGGGATGGTTTTTCACCTATTACTAAATTAAACTTGCTTCATTGGAAAGGCAGCAAGATGCATCCTCATTTCAATATCTACTGAAATAATACAGGTTGACACCAGGAAACATTAACGCCACTGCATCCTTGCTGCTTTCTCATGTGGAAGTCTGTTTAATGTGAAAACAAGGTGATATCTAATTAGCACACAGGTAAGGAATTAAGAAAATCTTTATTTAAGGGTAAGATGTTTCTCACAAAATCATTGCCCCAATGCATCATTGAAATTCAAGCTGGAAAGATGATTTTAATATATCACTTGTACATTTTGTATTGCTCTTCTGGTGACAATGTAGTTTGTTTTTGTCAATTACCATTTTAATAATCGGGTAAAGAAAATTAAGTGGATTTTTGAAAGAAAACAATACTGTCTATATACTATTAAAACAAATTAAAAAGGTAAAAGTTATTGTACTTTAAGTAAAATAAAAAGAGCAAAAATATCAATCCCAGTTTTGGATTACTTTAATTAACAAAAAAAATGCATATAGCAGAGGATAATTTCAATCTGCCTACCTCTGGGTTATGGACCCAGCATGCTTCCATTACAGTACTCTGCTGCACATGTAAGTGCAAGAGATCCTGAAGCACTCACTCATCATGGGAAAGTACCAATGTGTTTCTTCATTGGTTGATGGAAGAAACATCTTACAAAAACTCTCCAGATTATTGACTATTTAAAGTTTTTCTAGGAAACGTTCTAGATGAATGCTTATTAGCCTTTGTCAGTATGTACTTTCACAAAGTGTCGCTGTAGCGCAATCAGTTAGTGTGTACGGCTATTAACCAAAAAGTTGGTGGTTCAATCCCACCCAGGGACGTAATTGACCTTGTGATCAGATTTTGGTGATATTTAAGTAGACAAGTCAAAATTTCAAACCCTCTCTTATGGTGTAGGGTACCTGGCCTACTCTGATGTAATCAGTTAGATTTGATTAAGTGATTTTATGAAAAAAACAGCTAGGAAGCACAATTTAGCAGTGGGTTGCAGAGAAAAAGAAATATGCTGGCAGAAAAATCCAATTGAGTGATTAAACAGCTCTTCATTTTCTGGCTTTATTTTTATGCTAACAAATTTGTTCTCTGAAAAGAGTCCACAAAGCCAAGTATCTGATTAACACCTTTGTAGGGATGGTTTTTCACCTATTACTAAATTAAACTTGCTTCATTGGAAAGGCAGCAAGTGATGTCATCCAAGCAGTGGGTCAAAGTTGGCTTCATCCCTCGTCTGCTTATGAAAAGAGAAAAGGGATATGCAGGGCATGGCGGCCTTTTGCGACGCTTGGATGACCCCTAGTTCGCATTAAACACCCCCACCCTCCTTCGGTGTGGGGCTCATGTTGGCCATGCCCCAGCCCCTAAAGCATTCAAGCTGATTTCTTGCAGCAGCTGGGTACTGTAACAGCTCCAGAGCTGCTCTGTAAGGCAAGTAAAAGGGTGTGGGCCCTGCAGCACTACCTGTAGTTTGCATTGTGCATTGGAAGGCACAAAGTAAGCAGACGGGAGGAGAAGTCAGGATAGTGCACAAGGTTATAGAAGGGATGGGCTCAAGAAAAGAGAAGTGGAAACAGACAGCATACTAGGCTGGAGAGAGACCTGAGACAAAGAGATCTGAATTATACGAGAGCCGTCCAGGGGAAACACAAATTATGCAGTCAAGTTTCCCACATTTGGGGAAATCGCAAGGGGCAGCACACCCAGAGTGCAATGGGTGAGCCTTGCCCTGGGAGAAGCACCTTCATGATCATAGTATCTCACCTGGCAGGTTAGTAGGAGTTGGGCTAGAGCTGGGGAGGGTCGCTGCTCGGGCACTACCTTTCAAGTGAAGGAGATCCAACTGAGGCAGCACAAGGGAACTCTCAAAAGAAGAACAAGGCTAGAGGAAGATCTGAGACAAAGAAATCTGACTTTTACCAGAGCTGACCAGAGGAAAGCACAAACACAGTCCACCACTACCACAAATAATGCAGTCGAGTTTCCCACATTTGGGGAAATCACAGGGGTCAGCATACCCAGAATGCAATGAATGAACCTCACCCTGGGAGAACAATCTTCATGACAATAGTATCTCCTATGCAAAATAAGTATGATTTGGGATAGGGCTGGGGAGGGCCGTTGCTCAGGCACATCTCTGTCAAGTAAAGGAGATTCAACTGAGGCAGCACAAGGGAACTCTCATCTGGGGACAACAACTGCAGGGAGAACACATATTTTCAGATGAACATGGGGTGGCAGAAGGCTGCCTAATACTGAAGCACCCCCAAACAACAAACCAAATGCAACAACTAGTGCAAGCATTCCTGGGGGATGGCCTGCAGCAGATGGATTTGAATATGGTGATGTCATCCAAGCAGTGGGTCAAAGTTGGCTTCAACCCTCGTCTGCATATGAAAAGAGAAAAGGAGCGTGCAGGGCATGGAGGCCTTTTGTGGTGCTTGGATGACCCCTAGTTCGCATTAAGCACCCCCACCCTCCTTCGGTGTGGGGCTCATGTTGGCCATTCCCCAGCCCCTGAAGCATTCAAGCTGATTTCTTGCAGCAGCTGGGCACTGTAACAGCTCCAGAGCTGCTCTGTAAAGCAAGTAAAAGGGTGTGGGCCCTGCAGCACTACCCGTAGTTTGCATTGTGCATTGGGAGGCACAAAGTAAGCAGACGGGAGGAGAAGTCAGGATAGTGCACAAGGGTATAGAAGGGAGGGGCTCAAGAAAAAAGAAGTGGAACCAGACAGCAAACTAGGCTGGAGAGAGACCTGAGACAAAGAGATCTGAATTACATGAGAGCCGACCAGGGAAAACTCAAATTATGCAGTCAAGTTTCCCACATTTGGGGAAATCGCAGGGGCAGCACACCCAGAGTGCAATGGGTGAGCCTTGCCCTGGGAGAAGCAACTTCATGATCATAGTATCTCACCTGGCAGGTAAGTAGGAGTTGGGCTAGAGCTGGGGAGGGTCGCTGCTCGGGCACCCCCCTGTCAAGTGAAGGAGATCCAACTGAGGCAGCACAAGGGAACTCTCGAAAGAAGACAAAGGCTAGAGGAAGATCTGAGACAAAGAAATCTGACTTTTACCAGAGCTGACCAGAGGAAAGCACAAACACAGTCCCCCACTACCACAAATAATGCAGTCGAGTTTCCCACATTTGGGGAAATCACAGGGGTCAGCATACCCAGAATGCAATGAATGAACCTAACCCTGGGAGAACAATCTTCATGACCATGGTATCTCCTATGCAAAATAAGTATGATTTGGGATAGGGCTGGGGAGGGCCGTTGCTCAGGCACATCTCTGTCAAGTAAGTTGCATTTGATTTGTTGTTTGGGGGTGCTTCAGTATTAGGCAGCCTTCTGCCCTACCATGTTCATCTGAAAATATGTGTTCTCCCTGCAGTTGTTGTCCCCAGATGAGAGTTCCCTTGTGCTGCCTCAGTTGAATCTCCTTTTGGAGAAGACCTCAATAAGATTGTAGCTGATCTGGCTACTGCTAAAACAGCTTGCCTACCTAGTATGACTCCTACCACGCAGAAGGCTAAAAGTACTTTTCTTGGCCCTTTCATCCTCCAGGTAAAGCGTACCCAAGGTCAGGCATACCCAAAGCAAGCTCATGTTTCCAGACCTGCCAAGCCCAGACTGAAGCAATCCTGGGCTGCCCATCAGCCTGCTTCCAAAACGGACAAGCCTGCCGCATGACGGTGCAGGCCTCCCTCTGGGGGATCCCAGGGTGGGGGGCCCGACTTCTAGGTTTGGCAAAGAAAGGTATAATTCTAAGCTAGAGAATTCTGTTTGGAGCTCACCTTGTACTTTGTGAAGAAATAATCAGCATTGTGGCTGAGCAGATACATGTAGTGTGTGGCTGCAAACTGCATGGATCTGCTGCGTTGTAATGCTGATTCTTTTTTTTTGCAAAGTACCAATAGCTTCATATAATGTTCACAATTTTTATGCAGGATCAAATAGCTCAATAGGTAGGGTGTTTGATTAGAATTCAACAGGTTATAGGTTTGAATCCTGGGTATGGTAGTTTGAGATGTGTTATTTAATAAAGTATGTTGTTCTGACTGCCGGCATCCTATCACCTGGGATATCATACTAAATAAATGGAGTTGAGAAAATTTTTTTTTTTTTTTTTAACTAGGGACAATTTCCAGATACTTCTCTTTATAACTGAGATTGCCCCCTGGAACTTCACATCAGTTGACAACTATGCATGAGTGGGCAGTGCTTGCCCTGGATCTGTCCACCCATTTATGTGCCGCCATAAAATAAAGCATGACTAACAGTTATCCTGGGCGTACACTACACAATTATCTGTCAGGCTATCTATCCAGTCTGGATGGATGGAATGAAAATCTGGTAATGTATAGGAGCAAATGTCAATTAACCATTTGCTCCCAAACACTAGAAAAGTGGTCAAAAATGGTCATTACACAAATTGGTTAAACCCAAAATTTAACCAATTTGTTTAGGGGACCATTTTTGTCCATTTTTTAGTGTTTGAGAGTAAATCGTTGATGGTCATTTGCTCACATAGATAACCGGATTTCTATTCCAACCAGCCAGTGTTGGAGAGATGGTCTGCCAGATTACATAATGCATACCAGAGCCATAACTAGACTTTTTGGTGCCCTGTGACAGAGAATTATATGCCCTCCCCCCCATTTTTGCAATATGGACAAAAGGCGCATGCCTTGTGGGGAAGGGGCATAACAAGATTGGTCTCAGAGAAAGCACATGAGATATGAAGATATATCTAGTATACTTGACACTCAATGGTTTGTGGTATTGCAGGGGTGCCCTCCTTAAATGCATATACAGTCACACATGGCATGTTTGTGTAAATGGCATATCAGCAGTCAGCACTAACTGGTGACATGCCATTTGTACAAGTAAGCCATGTGTGACTAATATATAAACATACTTTATTAAATAACACCTCAAACTATCATACCCAGGATTCAAACCTATAACCTGTTAAATTCTAATCAAACACCCTACCCATTGAGCTACTTGATCCTGCATCTATTCTAACCTCCAAAAACAGATTCAGTTGCATTTTCCAGCGTGTTTTGTTTGCGCCTTTGCAAATGTCTTACATCGACAAACTTATTTAGTACTATTTTGCAAATAGGGTTACATTGTCGCAACATTGTGTTCCCTAATTGCTTGATTTTTTAAATGCAAAAATTGATAAAGACACCTGATAATTGCTCTGTGGAGTCTTCTTTTGTGTCTACTTCTTATCTACATTTAATTCCCTACCTATAATCAAGGCATTTTTAAATGCTGGGTGCTGCCAAGACGTGAGGCCTACCTAGTCTTTAGATCTGAATTTGAATGTACTTGTGAACTAACTTAATTTCCTACTTCTAAACTCATTCCTAAATTCACTACTTACATTAATCCTGTAGTTGGGCATTTTGAGCCTTCAATTGTGGGCATTGTTTTGTGTCCAGACCAGCAGCTGGTGGTGTGCATTTGCTGGAAAGGCATCGAAGACCTCCGATATGCTGCATCTCCTGATGTGTGTCTGCCTCAAGTGGCTGTCAGCAAATGCATGCTAGACACCCCATTCCAAGCTTATTGTGACATCACGGAACATGCATCATAGAACAGGCATGCTAGAACATGGGTCTTCAACCTGCGACCCTCCAGCTGCTGTGGAACTACATATCCCAGCATGCCCTGCCTCAGTTTTAGCATACCTTAATAGCAAAACTGTGGCAGGGCATGCTGGGATGTGTAGTTTCACAGCAGCTGGAGGGCCACAGGATGAAGACCCATGTGCTAGAACCAAACCGCAGGTACATTGAATGCTAGCAAGCTGAATGTTTAAATCCTTTTTGTTCCGCAGCATTCCAATGCGGAAGATTCCATGGAACCAGAGATTATTCCATTGAGAAGGACATGCTGCCTGGATGACTGCACTGTGCAAATTAAATCACGGAGCCAGTTGGCTTGTGGGTGGCTCTGGTGACTGGGTGGTTGGGTGGGCGGTGTGTCGGAGGTGGAGCACATGCAAATGAATGTGTATCATCCAGCTAGTGAGAGAGAAAACTCATGCAGGAGTGTGCCTGCTTGTCAGTGAGTTATGCACCTTGCCAGACGTCAAATCTACATGGAGCAACTGGAGGGGACAAGAGCAGGTTTGGAAAATATAGACAGAAGAGCATATATGCTGGCGCATTCTCCATGATTGTGTCAGCTTATGTTTTGGTGCACTGCACTTTCCTCCACTAAGTTTTAGCCATTTTGTTTAAACGCAAGTGTAGTTGCTTCTCGCTCTTTTGGCTGTGATATTGTATTGTGGTTGAAGAGTCTGCTGGAGGGATTGTTTTCTTCATTGGCGAGAGACTGAAGATATTCCAGGATGGAAGGCTTGGGAACACTATCCGTTTTTCAGTTGTGGAAGAGTTGAAAGACCGGATTGGACTACATTCTATAGTAAAGGGTATCTTTGTATTTATTAATCCTCCCTTTATATGTGTCTGTCTTTCAATAAAGCTTTGGGCTTGTGATTCCGTCACCCTCTTACACTCCACACCCATAGCCTTATTAACTATTGTATTGTTTAAATGTATAGTGCAGTTCATGATTTATAGTGTAGGCTGACCTGTGCTGTAGTTCTTGAACTGTACTATACCGACAGCATTTGTATTGTGTTTTGGCTGTGCTGCAACACAGTACTTATGTGTGTAATGTTTATGTATGTTTTTTTGCTTCTTTATGTCAATAAAGACTGCTTTTTCAATCCAATATCTGAAAACAATCAATGTTTATCTTTGATGGCAATAGAAGTGGTATGATATTTGCTGCTTTTGAAAGGCAATATCTGATATGTCCCCTATCTGGGAACCATATATTAAATGGCTTTTCAGAAAAGGGAGATGGGAGAAGAGCTTTCAGTACTTGTAGGACCGATGCACATTTCCTATTCTAGCCTCCAAAAACAGATTCAGTTGCATTTTCCAGCGTGTTTTGGATGCGCCTTTGCAAATGTCTTACATCGACAAACTTATTTAGTACTATTTTGCAAATAGGGTTACATTGTTGCAACATTGTGTTCCCTAATTGCTTGATTTTTTAAATGCAACAATTGATAAAAACACCTGATAACTGCTCTGCGGAGTCTTATTTTGTGTCTACTTCTTATCTACATTTAATTCCGTACCTCTAATCAAGGCATTTTTAAATGCTGGCGGCTGCCAGGACGTGAGGCCTACCTAGACTTTAGATCTGAATTTGAATGTACTTGTGAACTAACTTAATTTCCTACTTCTAAATTCATTCCTAAATTCACTACTTACATGAATCCTGTAGTTGGGCATTTTGGGACTTCGATTGTGGGCATTGTTTTGTGTCCAGACCAGCAGCAGGTGGTGTGCATTTGCTGGAAAGGCATCAAAGACCTCCGATATGCTGCATCTCCTGATGTGTGTCTCCCTCAAGTGGCTGTCAGCAAATGCCTGCTAGACACCTCATTCCAAGCTGATTGTGACATCACGGAACATGCATCATAGAACAGGCATGCTAAAACATGGGTCTTCAACCTGCGACCCTCCAGCTGCTGTGGAACTACACATCCCAGCATGCCCTGCCTCAGTTTTAGCATACCTTATAGCAAAACTGTGGCAGGGCGTGCTGGGATGTGTAGTTTCACAGCAGCTGGAGGGCCACAGGATGAAGACCCATGTGCTAGAGCCAAGCCGCAGGTACATTGAATGCTAGCAAGCTGAATATTTAAATCCTTTTTGTTCCGCAGCATTCCAATGCGGAAGATTCCATGGAACCAGAGATCCTTCCATTGAGAAGGACATGCTGCCTGGATGACTACACTGTGCAAATTAAATCACGGAGCCAGTTGGTTTGTGGGTGGCTCTGGTGACTGGGTGGTTGGGTGGGTGGTGTGTCGGAGGTGGAGCACATGCAAATGATTGTGTATCATCCAGCTAGTGAGAGTGAAAACTCATGCAGGAGTGTGCCTGCTTGTCAGTGGGTTATGCACCTTGCCAGACGTTAAATCTACATAGAGCAGCTGGAGGGGACAAGAGCATGTTTGCAAAATATAGATAGAAGAGCATATATGCTGGCGCATTCTCCATGATTGTGTCAGCTTATGTTTTGGTGCACTGCACTTTCCTCCACTAAGTTTTAGCCATTTTTGTTAAGCTCAAGTGTAGTTGCTTCTCGGCCTTTTGGCTGTGATCTTGTATTGTGGTTGAAGGGTCTGCTGGAGGGAGGGATTGCTTTCTTCATTGGCGAAAGACCAAAGATATTCCAGGATGGAAGGCTTGGGAACACTATCTGTTTTTCAGTTGTGGAAGAGCACAGAGGTCGGATTGGACTACATTCTATAGTAAAGGATGTCTTTCTATTTATTAAACCTCCCCTTATATGTGTCAGTCTTTCAATAAAGCTTCGGGCTTGTGATTCCCTCACCCTCTTACACTCCACACCCATAGCCTTATTAACTGTTGTATTATTGTACAGTTTAAATGTATAGTGCAGTTCATGATTTATAGTGTAGGCTGGCCTGTGCTGTAGTTCTTGAACTGTACTATACCATCAGCATTTCTATTGTGTTTTGGCTGTGCCGCAACGCGGTACTTATGTGTGTAATGTTTATGTATGTTTTTTTGCTTCTTTATGTGCATCGGTCCTACAAGTAATGAAAGCTCTTCTCCCATCTCCCTTTTCTGAAAAGCCATTTAATATATGGTTCCCAGATAGGGGACATATCAGATATTGCCTTTCAAAAGCATCAAATATCATACCACTTTTATTGCCATCAAAGATAAACATTGATTGTTTTCAGATATTGGCTTGAAAAAGCAGTCTTTATTGACATAAAAAAAAAACATACATAAACATTGCACACATAAATACAGTGTTGCAGCACAGCCAAAACACAATACAAATGCTGACGGTATAGTACAGTTCAAGAACTACAGCACAGGCCAGTCTACACTATAAATCATGAACTGCACTATACATTTAAAGTATACAATAATACAACAGTTAATAAGGCTATGGGTGTGGAGTGTAAGAGGGTGAGGGATTCACAAAACCGAAGCTTTATTGTAACACAGACACATATAAGGGGAGGGTCAATAAATAGAAAGATATCCTTTACTATAGAATGTAGTCCAATCCGACCTCTGTGCTCTTCCACAACTGAAAAACAGATAGTGTTCCCAAGCCTTCCATCCTGGAATATCTTTGGTCTTTCGCCAATGAAGAAAACAATCCCTCCCTCCAGCAGACCCTTCAACCACGATACAAGATCACAGCCAAAAGGCCGAGAAGCAACTACACTTGAGCTTAACAAAAATGGCTAAAACTTAGTGGAGGAAAGTGCAGTGCACCAAAACATAAGCTGACACAATCATGGAGAATGCGCCAGCATATATGCTCTTCTATCTATATTTTGCAAACCTGCTCTTGTCCCCTCCAGCTGCTCTATGTAGATTTAACGTCTGGCAAGGTGCATAACCCACTGACAAGCAGGAACACTCCTGCATGAGTTTTCTCTCTCACTAGCTGGATGATACACAATCATTTGCATGCGCTCCACTTCCGACACACCACCCACCCAACCACCCAGTCACCAGAGCCACCCACAAGCCAACTGGCTCCGTGATTTAATTTGCACAGTGTAGTCATCCAGGCAGCATGTCCTTCTCAATGGAAGGATCTCTGGTTCCATGGAATCTTCCGCATTGGAATGCTGCGGAACAAAAAGGATTTAAATATTCAGCTTGCTAGCATTCAATGTACCTGCGGCTTGGCTCTAGCACATGGGTCTTCATCCTGTGGCCCTCCAGCTGCTGTGAAACTACACATCCCAGCATGCCCTGCCACAGTTTTGCTATTAAGGTATGCTAAAACTGAGGCAGGGCATGCTGGGATGTGTAGTTCCACAGCAGCTGGAGGGTCGCAGGTTGAAGACCCATGTTTTAGCATGCCTGTTCTATGATGCATGTTCCATGATGTCACAATCAGCTTGGAATGGGGTGTCTAGCAGGCATTTGCTGACAGCCACTTGAGGGAGACACACATCAGGAGATGCAGCATATCGGAGGTCTTCGATGCCTTTCCAGCAAATGCACACCACCTGCTGCTGGTCTGGACACAAAACAATGCCCACAATCGAAGTCCCAAAATGCCCAACTACAGGATTCATGTAAGTAGTGAATTTAGGAATGAATTTAGAAGTAGGAAATTAAGTTAGTTCACAAGTACATTCAAATTCAGATCTAAAGACTAAACACAAAACACAAAATAAGACTCCACAGAGCAATTATCAGGTGTCTTTATTAATTGTTGCATTTAAAAAATCAAGCAATTAGGGAGCACAATGTTGCGACAATGTAACCCTATTTGCAAAATAGTACTAAATAAGTTTGTCGATGTAAGACATTTGCAAAGGCGCAAACAAAACACGCTGGAAAATGCAACTGAATCTGTTTTTGGAGGTTAGAAAAGATGCAGGATCAAGTAGCTCCATGGGTAGGGTGTTTGATTAGAATTCAACAGGTTATAGGTTTGAATCCTGGGTATGATAGTTTGAGGTGTTATTTAATAAAGCATGTTTATATATTAGTCACACATGGCTTACTTGTACAAATGGCATGTCACCAGTTAGTGCTGACTGCTGATATGCCATTTGCACTAAAACAAATTAAAATGGTAAAAGTTATTGTACTTTAAGTAAAAATAAAAGCTAAAATATCAATCCCAGTTTTGGATTACTTTAATGAACAAAAAAAAAATGCATATAGCAAAGGATAGTTTCAATCTGCCTACCTCTGGGTTATGGACCCAGCATGCTTCCATTACAGTACTCTGCTGCACATGTAAGTGCAAGAGATCCTGAAGCACTCACTCATCATGGGAAAGTACCAATGTGTTTCTTCATTGGTTGATGGAAGAAACATCTTACAAAAACTCTCCACATTATTGACTTTTTAAAATGTTTCTAGGAATCGTTCTAGATGAATGCTTATTAGCCTTTGTCAGTATGGACTTTTACAAAGTGTTGCTGTGGCGCAATCAGTTACTGTGTAAGGCTATTAACCAAAAGGTTGGTGGTTCAATCCCACCCAGGGACGTAATTGACCTTGTTATCAGATTTTGGTGATCTTTATGTAGACAAGTGAAAATTTCAAACCCCCTCTTATGGTGTAGGGTACCTGGCCTTCTCTGATGTAATCAGAGTTAGATTTGATTCAGTGATTTTATAAAAACAGCTAGGAAGCACAATTTAGCAGTGGGTTGCAGAGAAAAAGAAATATGCTGGCAAAAAAATCCAATTGAGTGATTAAACAGCTTTTCATTTTCTGGCTTTATTTTTATGCTAACAAATTTGTTCTCTGAAAAGTGTCCACAAAGCCAAGTTTCTGATTAACACATTTGTAGGGATGGTTTTTAACCTATTACTAAATTAAACTTGCTTCATTGGAAAGGCAGCAAGATGCATCCTCATTTCAATATCTACTGAAATAATACAGGTTGACACCAGGAAACATTAACGCCACTGCATCCTTTGTGCTTTCTCATGTGGAAGTCTGTTTAATGTGAAAACAAGGTGATATCTAATTAGCACACAGGTAAGGAATTAAGAAAATCTTTATTTAAGGGTGAAGATGTTTCTCACAAAATCGTTGCCCCAATGCATCATTGAAATTCAAGCTGGAAAGATGATTTTAATATATCACTTGTACATTTTGTATTGCTCTTCTGGTGACAATGTAGTTTGTTTTTGTCAATTACCATTTTAATAATCGGGTAAAGAAAATTAAGTGGATTTTTGAAAGAAAACAATACTGTCAATATACTATTAAAACAAATGAAAATGGTAAAAGTTATTGTACTTTAAGTAAAAATAAAAGAGCAAAAATATCAATCCCAGTTTTGGATTACTTTAATTAACAAAAAAAAAACGCATATAGCAGAGGATAGTTTCAATCTGCCTACCTCTGGGCTATGGACCCAGCATGCTTCCATTACAGTACTCTGCTGCACATGTAATTGCAAGAGATCCTGAAGCACTCACTCATCATGGGAAAGTACCAATGTGTTTCTTCATTGGTTGATGGAAGAAACATCTTACAAAAACTCTCCAGATTATTGACTATTTAAAGTTTTTCTAGGAAACGTTCTAGATGAATGCTTATTAGCCTTTGTCAGTATGTACTTTTGCAAAGTGTCGCTGTGGCGCAATCAGTTAGTGTGTACAGCTATTAACCAAAAGGTTGGTGGTTCAATCCCACCCAGGGATGTAATTGACCTTGTTATCAGATTTTGGTGATCTTTAAGTAGACAAGTCAAAATTTCAAAAACCCCTGTTATGGTGTAGGGTACCTGGCCTTCTCTGATGTAATCAGAGTTAGATTTGATTCAGTGATTTTATAAAAACAGCTAGGAAGCACAATTTAGCAGTGGTTTGCAGAGAAAAAGAAATATGCTGGCAAAAAAATCAAATTGAGTGATTAAACAGCTCTTCATTTTCTGGCTTTATTTTTATGCTAACAAATTTGTTCTCTGAAAAGTGTCCACAAAGCCAAGTATCTGATTAACATCTTTGTAGGGATGGTTTTTCACCTATTACTAAATTAAACTTGCTTCATTGGAAAGGCAGCAAGATGCATCCTCATTTCAATATCTACTGAAATAATACAGGTTGACACCAGGAAACATTAACGCCACTGCATCCTTGCTGCTTTCTCATGTGGAAGTCTGTTTAATGTGAAAACAAGGTGATATCTAATTAGCACACAGGTAAGGAATTAAGAAAATCTTTATTTAAGGGTGAAGATGTTTCTCACAAAATCGTTGCCCCAATGCATCATTGAAATTCAAGCTGGAAAGATGATTTTAATATATCACTTGTACATTTTGTATTGCTCTTCTGGTGACAATGTAGTTTGTTTTTGTCAATTACCATTTTAATAATAGGGTAAAGAAAATTAAGTGGATTTTTGAAAGAAAACAATACTGTCAATATACTATTAAAACAAATTAAAATGGTAAAAGTTATTGTACTTTAAGTAAAAATAAAAGAGCAAAAATATCAATCCCAGTTTTGGATTACTTTAATTAACAAAAAAAAAAATGCATATAGCAGAGGATAGTTTCAATCTGCCTACCTCTGGGTTAAGGGGCCCAGCATGCTTCCATTGCAGTACTCTGCTGCACATGTAAGTGCAAGAGATCCTGAAGCACTCACTCATCATGGGAAAGTACCAATGCGTTTCTTCATTGGTTGATGGAAGAAACATTTTACAAAAACTCTCCAGATTATTGACTTTTTAAAGTTTTCTAGGAAACGTTCTAGATGAATGCTTATTAACCTTTGTCAGTATGTACTTTTGCAAAGTGTCTCGGTGGTGCAATCGGTTAGTGTGTTTGGTTATTAACCAAAGGGTTGGTGGTTCAATACCACCCAGGGATGTTATTGACCTTGTCATCAGATTTTGGTGATCTTTAAGTAGACAAGTCAAAATTTCAAACCCCCTCTTATGGTGTAGGGTACCTGGCCTTCTCTGATGTAATCAGAGTTAGATTTGATTAAGTGATTTTATAAAAGAACAGCTAGGAAGCACAACTTAGCAGTGGGTTGCAGAGAAAAAGAAATACGCTTGCAGAAAAATCCAATTGAGTGATTAAACAGCTCTTCATTTTCTGGCTTTATTTTTATGCTAACTAATTTGTTCTCTGAAAAGTGTCCACAAAGCCAAGTATCTGATTAACACCTTTGTAGGGATGGTTTTTCACCTATTACTAAATTAAACTTGCTTCATTGGAAAGGCAGCAAGTGATGTCATCCAAGCAGTGGGTCAAAGTTTGCTTCAACCCTCGTCTGCTTATGAAAAGAGAAAAGGGATATGCAGGGCATGGCGGCCTTTTGCGACGCTTGGATGACCCCTAGTTCGCATTAAACACCCCCACCCTCCTTCGGTGTGGGGCTCATGTTGGCCATGCCCCAGCCCCTGAAGCATTCAAGCTGATTTCTTGCAGCAGCTGGGTACTGTAACAGCTCCAGAGCTGCTCTGTAAGGCAAGTAAAAGGGTGTGGGCCCTGCAGCACTACCTGTAGTTTGCATTGTGCATTGGAAGGCACAAAGTAAGCAGACGGGAGGAGAAGTCAGGATAGTGCACAAGGTTATAGAAGGGAGGGGCTCAAGAAAAGAGAAGTGGAAACAGACAGCATACTAGGCTGGAGAGAGACCTGAGACAAAGAGATCTGAATTATACGAGAGCCGTCCAGGGGAAACACAAATTATGCAGTCAAGTTTCCCACATTTGGGGAAATCGCAAGGGGCAGCACACCCAGAGTGCAATGGGTGAGCCTTGCCCTGGGAGAAGCACCTTCATGATCATAGTATCTCACCTGGCAGGTTAGTAGGAGTTGGGCTAGAGCTGGGGAGGGTCGCTGCTCGGGCACTACCTTTCAAGTGAAGGAGATCCAACTGAGGCAGCACAAGGGAACTCTCAAAAGAAGAACAAGGCTAGAGGAAGATCTGAGACAAAGAAATCTGACTTTACCAGAGCTGACCAGAGGAAAGCACAAACACAGTCCACCACTACCACAAATAATGCAGTCGAGTTTCCCACATTTGGGGAAATCACAGGGGTCAGCATACACAGAATGCAATGAATGAACCTCACCCTGGGAAAACAATCTTCATGACAATAGTATCTCCTATGCAAAATAAGTATGATTTGGGATAGGGCTGGGGAGGGCCGCTGCTCAGGCACATCTCTGTCAAGTAAAGGAGATTCAACTGAGGCAGCACAAGGGAACTCTCATCTGGGGACAACAACTGCAGGGAGAACACATATTTTCAGATGAACATGGGGTGGCAGAAGGCTGCCTAATACTGAAGCACCCCCAAACAACAAACCAAATGCAACAACTAGTGCAAGCATTCCTGGGGGATGGCCTGCAGCAGATGGATTTGAATATGGTGATGTCATCCAAGCAGTGGGTCAAAGTTGGCTTCAACCCTTGTCTGCATATGAAAAGAGAAAAGGAGCGTGCAGGGCATGGAGGCCTTTTGTGGTGCTTGGATGACCCCTAGTTCGCATTAAGCACCCCCACCCTCCTTCGGTGTGGGGCTCATGTTGGCCATTCCCCAGCCCCTGAAGCATTCAAGCTGATTTCTTGCAGCAGCTGGGCACTGTAACAGCTCCAGAGCTGCTCTGTAAAGCAAGTAAAAGGGTGTGGGCCCTGCAGCACTACCCGTAGTTTGCATTGTGCATTGGGAGGCACAAAGTAAGCAGACGGGAGGAGAAGTCAGGATAGTGCACAAGGGTATAGAAGGGAGGGGCTCAAGAAAAAAGAAGTGGAACCAGACAGCAAACTAGGCTGGAGAGAGACCTGAGACAAAGAGATCTGAATTACATGAGAGCCGACCAGGGAAAACTCAAATTATGCAGTCAAGTTTCCCACATTTGGGGAAATCGCAGGGGCAGCACACCCAGAGTGCAATGGGTGAGCCTTGCCCTGGGAGAAGCAACTTCATGATCATAGTATCTCACCTGGCAGGTAAGTAGGAGTTGGGCTAGAGCTGGGGAGGGTCGCTGCTCGGGCACCCCCCTGTCAAGTGAAGGAGATCCAACTGAGGCAGCACAAGGGAACTCTCGAAAGAAGAACAAGGCTAGAGGAAGATCTGAGACAAAGAAATCTGAATTTTACCAGAGCTGACCAGAGGAAAGCACAAATACAGTCCCCCACTACCACAAATAATGCAGTCGAGTTTCCCACATTTGGGGAAATCACAGGGGTCAGCATACCCAGAATGCAATGAATGAACCTCACCCTGGGAAAACAATCTTCATGACAATAGTATCTCCTATGCAAAATAAGTATGATTTGGGATAGGGCTGGGGAGGGCCGCTGCTCAGGCACATCTCTGTCAAGTAAAGGAGATTCAACTGAGGCAGCACAAGGGAACTCTCATCTGGGGACAACAACTGCAGGGAGAACACATATTTTCAGATGAACATGGGGTGGCAGAAGGCTGCCTAATACTGAAGCACCCCCAAACAACAAACCAAATGCAACAACTAGTGCAAGCATTCCTGGGGGATGGCCTGCAGCAGATGGATTTGAATATGGTGATGTCATCCAAGCAGTGGGTCAAAGTTGGCTTCAACCCTTGTCTGCATATGAAAAGAGAAAAGGAGCGTGCAGGGCATGGAGGCCTTTTGTGGTGCTTGGATGACCCCTAGTTCGCATTAAGCACCCCCACCCTCCTTCGGTGTGGGGCTCATGTTGGCCATTCCCCAGCCCCTGAAGCATTCAAGCTGATTTCTTGCAGCAGCTGGGCACTGTAACAGCTCCAGAGCTGCTCTGTAAAGCAAGTAAAAGGGTGTGGGCCCTGCAGCACTACCCGTAGTTTGCATTGTGCATTGGGAGGCACAAAGTAAGCAGACGGGAGGAGAAGTCAGGATAGTGCACAAGGGTATAGAAGGGAGGGGCTCAAGAAAAAAGAAGTGGAACCAGACAGCAAACTAGGCTGGAGAGAGACCTGAGACAAAGAGATCTGAATTACATGAGAGCCGACCAGGGAAAACTCAAATTATGCAGTCAAGTTTCCCACATTTGGGGAAATCGCAGGGGCAGCACACCCAGAGTGCAATGGGTGAGCCTTGCCCTGGGAGAAGCAACTTCATGATCATAGTATCTCACCTGGCAGGTAAGTAGGAGTTGGGCTAGAGCTGGGGAGGGTCGCTGCTCGGGCACCCCCCTGTCAAGTGAAGGAGATCCAACTGAGGCAGCACAAGGGAACTCTCGAAAGAAGAACAAGGCTAGAGGAAGATCTGAGACAAAGAAATCTGAATTTTACCAGAGCTGACCAGAGGAAAGCACAAATACAGTCCCCCACTACCACAAATAATGCAGTCGAGTTTCCCACATTTGGGGAAATCACAGGGGTCAGCATACCCAGAATGCAATGAATGAACCTAACCCTGGGAGAACAATCTTCATGACCATGGTATCTCCTATGCAAAATAAGTATGATTTGGGATAGGGCTGGGGAGGGCCGTTGCTCAGGCACATCTCTGTCAAGTAAGTTGCATTTGATTTGTTGTTTGGGGGTGCTTCAGTATTAGGCAGCCTTCTGCCCTACCATGTTCATCTGAAAATATGTGTTCTCCCTGCAGTTGTTGTCCCCAGATGAGAGTTCCCTTGTGCTGCCTCAGTTGAATCTCCTTTTGGAGAAGACCTCAATAAGATTGTAGCTGATCTGGCTACTGCTAAAACAGCTTGCCTACCTAGTATGACTCCTACCACGCAGAAGGCTAAAAGTACTTTTCTTGGCCCTTTCATCCTCCAGGTAAAGCGTACCCAAGGTCAGGCATACCCAAAGCAAGCTCATGTTTCCAGACCTGCCAAGCCCAGACTGAAGCAATCCTGGGCTGCCCATCAGCCTGCTTCCAAAACGGACAAGCCTGCCGCATGACGGTGCAGGCCTCCCTCTGGGGGATCCCAGGGTGGGGGGCCCGACTTCTAGGTTTGGCAAAGAAAGGTATAATTCTAAGCTAGAGAATTCTGTTTGGAGCTCACCTTGTACTTTGTGAAGAAATAATCAGCATTGTGGCTGAGCAGATACATGTAGTGTGTGGCTGCAAACTGCATGGATCTGCTGCGTTGTAATGCTGATTCTTTTTTTTTGCAAAGTACCAATAGCTTCATATAATGTTCACAATTTTTATGCAGGATCAAATAGCTCAATAGGTAGGGTGTTTGATTAGAATTCAACAGGTTATAGGTTTGAATCCTGGGTATGGTAGTTTGAGATGTGTTATTTAATAAAGTATGTTGTTCTGACTGCCGGCATCCTATCACCTGGGATATCATACTAAATAAATGGAGTTGATCAAATTTTTTTTTTTTTTTTTAACTAGGGACAATTTCCAGATACTTCCCTTTATAACTGAGATTGCCCCCTGGAACTTCACATCAGTTGACAACTATGCATGAGTGGGCAGTGCTTGCCCTGGATCTGTCCACCCATTTATGTGCCGCCATAAAATAAAGCATGACTAACAGTTATCCTGGGCGTACACTACACAATTATCTGTCAGGCTATCTATCCAGTCTGGATGGTTGGAATGAAAATCTGGTAATGTATAGGAGCAAATGTCAATTAACCATTTGCTCCCAAACACTAGAAAAGTGGTCAAAAATGGTCATTACACAAATTGGTTAAACCCAAAATTTAACCAATTTGTTTAGGGGACCATTTTTGTCCATTTTTTAGTGTTTGAGAGTAAATCGTTGATGGTCATTTGCTCACATAGATAACCGGATTTCTATTCCAACCAGCCAGTGTTGGAGAGATGGTCTGCCAGATTACATAATGCATACCAGAGCCATAACTAGACTTTTTGGTGCCCTGTGACAGAGAATTATATGCCCTCCCCCCCATTTTTGCAATATGGACAAAAGGCGCATGCCTTGTGGGGAAGGGGCATAACAAGATTGGTCTCAGAGAAAGCACATGAGATATGAAGATATATCTAGTATACTTGACACTCAATGGTTTGTGGTATTGCAGGGGTGCCCTCCTTAAATGCATATACAGTCACACATGGCATGTTTGTGTAAATGGCATATCAGCAGTCAGCACTAACTGGTGACATGCCATTTGTACAAGTAAGCCATGTGTGACTAATATATAAACATACTTTATTAAATAACACCTCAAACTATCATACCCAGGATTCAAACCTAAAACCTGTTAAATTCTAATCAAACACCCTACCCATTGAGCTACTTGATCCTGCATCTATTCTAACCTCCAAAAACAGATTCAGTTGCATTTTCCAGCGTGTTTTGTTTGCGCCTTTGCAAATGTCTTACATCGACAAACTTATTTAGTACTATTTTGCAAATAGGGTTACATTGTCGCAACATTGTGTTCCCTAATTGCTTGATTTTTTAAATGCAAAAATTGATAAAGACACCTGATAATTGCTCTGTGGAGTCTTCTTTTGTGTCTACTTCTTATCTACATTTAATTCCCTACCTATAATCAAGGCATTTTTAAATGCTGGGTGCTGCCAGGACGTGAGGCCTACCTAGTCTTTAGATCTGAATTTGAATGTACTTGTGAACTAACTTAATTTCCTACTTCTAAATTCATTCCTAAATTCACTACTTACATTAATCCTGTAGTTGGGCATTTTGAGCCTTCAATTGTGGGCATTGTTTTGTGTCCAGACCAGCAGCTGGTGGTGTGCATTTGCTGGAAAGGCATCGAAGACCTCCGATATGCTGCATCCCCTGATGTGTGTCTGCCTCAAGTGGCTGTCAGCAAATGCATGCTAGACACCACATTCCAAGCTGATTGTGACATCACGGAACATGCATCATAGAACAGGCATGCTAGAACATGGGTCTTCAACCTGCGACCCTCCAGCTGCTGTGGAACTACATATCCCAGCATGCCCTGCCTCAGTTTTAGCATACCTTAAAAGCAAAACTGTGGCAGGGCATGCTGGGATGTGTAGTTTCACAGCAGCTGGAGGGCCACAGGATGAAGACCCATGTGCTAGAACCAAACCGCAGGTACATTGAATGCTAGCAAGCTGAATGTTTAAATCCTTTTTGTTCCGCAGCATTCCAATGCGGAAGATTCCATGGAACCAGAGATTATTCCATTGAGAAGGACATGCTGCCTGGATGACTGCACTGTGCAAATTAAATCACGGAGCCAGTTGGCTTGTGGGTGGCTCTGGTGACTGGGTGGTTGGGTGGGCGGTGTGTCGGAGGTGGAGCACATGCAAATGAATGTGTATCATCCAGCTAGTGAGAGAGAAAACTCATGTAGGAGTGTGCCTGCTTGTCAGTGAGTTATGCACCTTGCCAGACGTCAAATCTACATGGAGCAACTGGAGGGGACAAGAGCAGGTTTGGAAAATATAGACAGAAGAGCATATATGCTGGCGCATTCTCCATGATTGTGTCAGCTTATGTTTTGGTGCACTGCACTTTCCTCCACTAAGTTTTAGCCATTTTGTTTAAACGCAAGTGTAGTTGCTTCTCGCTCTTTTGGCTGTGATATTGTATTGTGGTTGAAGAGTCTGCTGGAGGGATTGTTTTCTTCATTGGCGAGAGACTGAAGATATTCCAGGATGGAAGGCTTGGGAACACTATCCGTTTTTCAGTTGTGGAAGAGTTGAAAGACCGGATTGGACTACATTCTATAGTAAAGGGTATCTTTGTATTTATTAATCCTCCCTTTATATGTGTCTGTCTTTCAATAAAGCTTTGGGCTTGTGATTCCGTCACCCTCTTACACTCCACACCCATAGCCTTATTAACTATTGTATTGTTTAAATGTATAGTGCAGTTCATGATTTATAGTGTAGGCTGACCTGTGCTGTAGTTCTTGAACTGTACTATACCGACAGCATTTGTATTGTGTTTTGGCTGTGCTGCAACACAGTACTTATGTGTGTAATGTTTATGTATGTTTTTTTGCTTCTTTATGTCAATAAAGACTGCTTTTTCAATCCAATATCTGAAAACAATCAATGTTTATCTTTGATGGCAATAGAAGTGGTATGATATTTGCTGCTTTTGAAAGGCAATATCTGATATGTCCCCTATCTGGGAACCATATATTAAATGGCTTTTCAGAAAAGGGAGATGGGAGAAGAGCTTTCAGTACTTGTAGGACCGATGCACATTTCCTATTCTAGCCTCCAAAAACAGATTCAGTTGCATTTTCCAGCGTGTTTTGGATGCGCCTTTGCAAATGTCTTACATCGACAAACTTATTTAGTACTATTTTGCAAATAGGGTTACATTGTTGCAACATTGTGTTCCCTAATTGCTTGATTTTTTAAATGCAACAATTGATAAAAACACCTGATAACTGCTCTGCGGAGTCTTATTTTGTGTCTACTTCTTATCTACATTTAATTCCGTACCTCTAATCAAGGCATTTTTAAATGCTGGCGACTGCCAGGACGTGTGGACTAACTAGACTTTAGATCTGAATTTGAATGTACTTGTGAACTAACTTAATTTCCTACTTCTAAATTCATTCCTAAATTCACTACTTACATGAATCCTGTAGTTGGGCATTTTGGGACTTCGATTGTGGGCATTGTTTTGTGTCCAGACCAGCAGCAGGTGGTGTGCATTTGCTGGAAAGGCATCGAAGACCTCCGATATGCTGCATCTCCTGATGTGTGTCTCCCTCAAGTGGCTGTCAGCAAATGCCTGCTAGACACCCCATTCCAAGCTGATTGTGACATCACGGAACATGCATCATAGAACAGGCATGCTAAAACATGGGTCTTCAACCTGCGACCCTCCAGCTGCTGTGGAACTACACATCCCAGCATGCCCTGCCTCAGTTTTAGCATACCTTATAGCAAAACTGTGGCAGGGCATGCTGGGATGTGTAGTTTCACAGCAGCTGGAGGGCCACAGGATGAAGACCCATGTGCTAGAGCCAAGCCGCAGGTACATTGAATGCTAGCAAGCTGAATATTTAAATCCTTTTTGTTCCGCAGCATTCCAATGCGGAAGATTCCATGGAACCAGAGATCCTTCCATTGAGAAGGACATGCTGCCTGGATGACTACACTGTGCAAATTAAATCACGGAGCCAGTTGGTTTGTGGGTGGCTCTGGTGACTGGGTGGTTGGGTGGGTGGTGTGTCGGAGGTGGAGCACATGCAAATGATTGTGTATCATCCAGCTAGTGAGAGTGAAAACTCATGCAGGAGTGTGCCTGCTTGTCAGTGGGTTATGCACCTTGCCAGACGTTAAATCTACATAGAGCAGCTGGAGGGGACAAGAGCAGGTTTGCAAAATATAGATAGAAGAGCATATATGCTGGCGCATTCTCCATGATTGTGTCAGCTTATGTTTTGGTGCACTGCACTTTCCTCCACTAAGTTTTAGCCATTTTTGTTAAGCTCAAGTGTAGTTGCTTCTCGGCCTTTTGGCTGTGATCTTGTATTGTGGTTGAAGGGTCTGCTGGAGGGAGGGATTGCTTTCTTCATTGGCGAAAGACCAAAGATATTCCAGGATGGAAGGCTTGGGAACACTATCCGTTTTTCAATTGTGGAAGAGTTGAAAGACCGGATTGGACTACATTCTATAGTAAAGGATGTCTTTCTATTTATTAATCCTCCCCTTATATGTGTCAGTCTTTCAATAAAGCTTCGGGCTTGTGATTCCCTCACCCTCTTACACTCCACACCCATAGCCTTATTAACTGTTGTATTATTGTACAGTTTAAATGTATAGTGCAGTTCATGATTTATAGTGTAGGCTGGCCTGTGCTGTAGTTCTTGAACTGTACTATACCGTCAGCATTTCTATTGTGTTTTGGCATTGCCGCAACGCGGTACTTATGTGTGTAATGTTTATGTATGTTTTTTTGCTTCTTTATGTGCATCGGTCCTACAAGTACTGAAAGCTCTTCTCCCATCTCCCTTTTCTGAAAAGCCATTTAATATATGGTTCCCAGATAGGGGACATATCAGATATTGCCTTTCAAAAGCATCAAATATCATACCACTTTTATTGCCATCAAAGATAAACATTGATTGTTTTCAGATATTGGCTTGAAAAAGCAGTTTTTATTGACATTAAAAAACATACATAAACATTACACACATAAGTACAGTGTTGCAGCACAGCCAAAACACAATACAAATGCTGACGGTATAGTACAGTTCCAGAACTACAGCACAGGCCAGCCTACACTATAAATCATGAACTGCACTATACATTTAAACTATACAATAATACAACAGTTAATAAGGCTATGGGTGTGGAGTGTAAGAGGGTGAGGGATTCACAAAACCGAAGCTTTATTGTAACACAGACACATATAAGGGGAGGGTCAATAAATAGAAAGATATCCTTTACTATAGAATGTAGTCCAATCCGACCTCTGTGCTCTTCCACAACTGAAAAACAGATAGTGTTCCCAAGCCTTCCATCCTGGAATATCTTTGGTCTTTCGCCAATGAAGAAAACAATCCCTCCCTCCAGCAGACCCTTCAACCACGATACAAGATCACAGCCAAAAGGCCGAGAAGCAACTACACTTGAGCTTAACAAAAATGGCTAAAACTTAGTGGAGGAAAGTGCAGTGCACCAAAACATAAGCTGACACAATCATGGAGAATGCGCCAGCATATATGCTCTTCTATCTATATTTTGCAAACCTGCTCTTGTCCCCTCCAGCTGCTCTATGTAGATTTAACGTCTGGCAAGGTGCATAACCCACTGACAAGCAGGCACACTCCTGCATGAGTTTTCTCTCTCACTAGCTGGATGATACACAATCATTTGCATGCGCTCCACTTCCGACACACCACCCACCCAACCACCCAGTCACCAGAGCCACCCACAAGCCAACTGGCTCCGTGATTTAATTTGCACAGTGTAGTCATCCAGGCAGCATGTCCTTCTCAATGGAAGGATCTCTGGTTCCATGGAATCTTCCGCATTGGAATGCTGTGGAACAAAAAGGATTTAAATATTCAGCTTGCTAGCATTCAATGTACCTGCGGCTTGGCTCTAGCACATGGGTCTTCATCCTGTGGCCCTCCAGCTGCTGTGAAACTACACATCCCAGCATGCCCTGCCACAGTTTTGCTATTAAGGTATGCTAAAACTGAGGCAGGGCATGCTGGGATGTGTAGTTCCACAGCAGCTGGAGGGTCGCAGGTTGAAGACCCATGTTTTAGCATGCCTGTTCTATGATGCATGTTCCATGATGTCACAATCAGCTTGGAATGGGGTGTCTAGCAGGCATTTGCTGACAGCCACTTGAGGGAGACACACATCAGGAGATGCAGCATATCGGAGGTCTTCGATGCCTTTCCAGCAAATGCACACCACCTGCTGCTGGTCTGGACACAAAACAATGCCCACAATCGAAGTCCCAAAATGCCCAACTACAGGATTCATGTAAGTAGTGAATTTAGGAATGAATTTAGAAGTAGGAAATTAAGTTAGTTCACAAGTACATTCAAATTCAGATCTAAAGACTAAACACAAAACACAAAATAAGACTCCACAGAGCAATTATCAGGTGTCTTTATCAATTGTTGCATTTAAAAAATCAAGCAATTAGGGAACACAATGTTGCGACAATGTAACCCTATTTGCAAAATAGTACTAAATAAGTTTGTCGATGTAAGACATTTGCAAAGGCGCAAACAAAACACGCTGGAAAATGCAACTGAATCTGTTTTTGGAGGTTAGAAAAGATGCAGGATCAAGTAGCTCCATGGGTAGGGTGTTTGATTAGAATTCAACAGGTTATAGGTTTGAATCCAGGGTATGATAGTTTGAGGTGTTATTTAATAAAGTATGTTTATATATTAGTCACACATGGCTTACTTGTACAAATGGCATGTCACCAGTTAGTGCTGACTGCTGATATGCCTTTTGCACTAAAACAAATTAAAATGGTAAAAGTTATTGTACTTTAAGTAAAAATAAAAGCTAAAATATCAATCCCAGTTTTGGATTACTTTAATGAACAAAAAAAAATGCATATAGCAAAGGATAGTTTCAATCTGCCTACCTCTGGGTTATGGGCCCAGCATGCTTCCATTGCAGTACTCTGCTGCACATGTAAGTGCAAGAGATCCTGAAGCACTCACTCATCATGCGAAAGTACCAATGTGTTTCTTCATTGGTTGCTGGAAGAAACATCTTACAAAAACTCTCCAGATTATTGACTTTTTAAAGTTTTTCTAGGAAACGTTCTAGATGAATGCTTATTAATCTTTGTCAGTATGGACTTTTTGCAAAGTGTCTCTGTGGCGCAATCGGTTAGTGTGTTCAGCTATTAATCAAAAGGTTGGTGGTTCAATCCCACCCAGGGACGTAATTGACCTTGTAATCAGATTTTGGTGATATTTAAGTAGACAAGTCAAAATTGCAAACCCCCTCTTATGGTGTAGGGTACCTGGCCTTCTCTGATGTAATCAGAGTTAGATTTGATTAAGTGATTTTATAAAAAAAACAGCTAGGAAGCACAATTTAGCAGTGGGTTGCAGAGAAAAAGAAAAATGCTGGCAGAAAAATCCAATTGAGTGATTAAACAGCTCTTCATTTTCTGGGTTTATTTTTATGATAACAAATTTGTTCTCTGAAAAGTGTCCACAAAGCCAAGTATCTGATTAACATCTTTGTAGGGATGTTTTTTCACCTATTACTAAATTAAACTTGCTTCATTGGAAAGGCAGCAAGATGCATCCTCATTTCAATATCTACGGAAATAATACAGGTTGACACCAGGAAACATTAACGCCACTGCATCTTTGCTGTTTTCTCATGTGGAAGTCTGTTTAATGTGAAAACAAGGTGATATCTAATTAGCACACAGGTAAGGAATTAAGAAAATCTTTATTTAAGGGTGAAGATGTTTCTCACAAAATCGTTGCCCCAATGCATCATTGAAATTCAAGCTGGAAAGATGATTTTAATATATCACTTGTACATTTTGTATTGCTCTTCTGGTGACAATGTAGTTTGTTTTTGTCAATTACCATTTTAATAATCGGGTAAAGAAAATTAATTGGATTTTTGAAAGAAAACAATACTGTCAATATACTATTAAAACAAATTAAAATGGTAAAAGTTATTGTACTTTAAGTAAAAATAAAAGAGCAAAAATATCAATCCCAGTTTTGGATTAATTTAATTAACAAAACAAAATGCATATAGCAGAGGATAGTTTCAATCTGCCTACCTCTGGGTTATGGACCCAGCATGCTTCCATTACAGTACTCTGCTGCACATGTAAGTGCAAGAGATCCTGAAGCACTCACTCGTCATGGGAAAGTACCAATGTGTTTCTTCATTGGTTGATGGAAGAAACATCTTACAAAAACTCTCCACATTATTGACTTTTTAAAATGTTTCTAGGAATCGTTCTAGATGAATGCTTATTAGCCTTTGTAAGTATGTACTTTTGCAAAGTGTCGCTGTGGCGCAATCAGTTAGTGTGTAAGGCTATTAACCAAAAGGTTGGTGGTTCAATCCTACCCAGGGACTTAATTGACCTTGTTATCAGATTTTGGTGATCTTTAAGTAGACAAGTCAAAATTTCAAACCCCCTGTTATGGTGTAGGGTACCTGGCCTTCTCTGATGTAATCAGAGTTAGATTTGATTCAGTGATTTTATAAAAACAGCTAGGAAGCACAATTTAGCAGTGGGTTGCAGAGAAAAAGAAATATGCTGGCAGAAAAATCCAATTGAGTGATTAAACAGCTCTTCATTTTCTGGCTTTATTTTTATGCTAACTAATTTGTTCTCTGAAAAGTGTCCACAAAGCCAAGTATCTGATTAACATATTTGTAGGGATGGTTTTTCACCTATTACTAAATTAAACTTGCTTCATTGGAAAGGCAGCAAGATGCATCCTCATTTCAATATCTACTGAAATAATACAGGTTGACACCAGGAAACATTAACGCCACTGCATCCTTGCTGCTTTCTCATGTGGAAGTCTGTTTAATGTGAAAACAAGGTGATATCTAATTAGCACACAGGTAAGGAATTAAGAAAATCTTTATTTAAGGGTGAAGATGTTTCTCACAAAATCGTTGCCCCAATGCATCATTGAAATTCAAGCTGGAAAGATGATTTTAATATATCACTTGTACATTTTGTATTGCTCTTCTGGTGACAATGTAGTTTGTTTTTGTCAATTACCATTTTAATAATAGGGTAAAGAAAATTAAGTGGATTTTTGAAAGAAAACAATACTGTCAATATACTATTAAAACAAATTAAAATGGTAAAAGTTATTGTACTTTAAGTAAAAATAAAAGCTAAAATATCAATCCCAGTTTTGGATTACTTTAATGAACAAAAAAAAAATGCATATAGCAAAGGATAGTTTCAATCTGCCTACCTCTGGGTTATGGGCCCAGCATGCTTCCATTGCAGTACTCTGCTGCACATGTAAGTGCAAGAGATCCTGAAGCACTCACTCATCATGCGAAAGTACCAATGTGTTTCTTCATTGGTTGCTGGAAGAAACATCTTACAAAAACTCTCCAGATTATTGACTTTTTAAAGTTTTTCTAGGAAACGTTCTAGATGAATGCTTATTAGTCTTTGTCAGTATGGACTTTTTGCAAAGTGTCTCTGTGGCGCAATCGGTTAGTGTGTTCAGCTATTAGTCAAAAGGTTGGTGGTTCAATCCCACCCAGGGACGTAATTGACCTTGTGATCAGATTTTGGTGATATTTAAGTAGACAAGTCAAAATTGCAAACCCCCTCTTATGGTGTAGGGTACCTGGCCTTCTCTGATGTAATCAGAGTTAGATTTGATTAAGTGATTTTATAAAAAATCAGCTAGGAAGCACAATTTAGCAGTGGGTTGCAGAGAAAAAGAAAAATGCTGGCAGAAAAATCCAATTGAGTGATTAAACAGCTCTTCATTTACTGGCTTTATTTTTATGATAACAAATTTGTTCTCTGAAAAGTGTCCACAAAGCCAAGTATCTGATTAACATCTTTGTAGGGATGGTTTTTCACCTATTACTAAATTAAACTTGCTTCATTGGAAAGGCAGCAAGATGCATCCTCATTTCAATATCTACGGAAATAATACAGGTTGACACCAGGAAACATTAACGCCACTGCATCTTTGCTGTTTTCTCATGTGGAAGTCTGTTTAATGTGAAAACAAGGTGATATCTAATTAGCACACAGGTAAGGAATTAAGAAAATCTTTATTTAAGGGTGAAGATGTTTCTCACAAAATCGTTGCCCCAATGCATCATTGAAATTCAAGCTGGAAAGATGATTTTAATATATCACTTGTACATTTTGTATTGCTCTTCTGGTGACAATGTAGTTTGTTTTTGTCAATTACCATTTTAATAATCGGGTAAAGAAAATTAATTGGATTTTTGAAAGAAAACAATACTGTCAATATACTATTAAAACAAATTAAAATGGTAAAAGTTATTGTACTTTAAGTAAAAATAAAAGAGCAAAAATATCAATCCCAGTTTTGGATTACTTTAATTAACAAAAAAAATGCATATAGCAGAGGATAGTTTCAATCTGCCTACCTCTGGGTTATGGACCCAGCATGCTTCCATTACAGTACTCTGCTGCACATGTAAGTGCAAGAGATCCTGAAGCACTCACTCATCATGGGAAAGTACCAATGTGTTTCTTCATTGGTTGATGGAAGAAACATCTTACAAAAACTCTCCACATTATTGACTTTTTAAAATGTTTCTAGGAATCGTTCTAGATGAATGCTTATTAGCCTTTGTCAGTATATAGTTTTGCAAAGTGTCGCTGTGGCGCAATCAGTTAGTGTGTAAGGCTATTAACCAAAAGGTTGGTGGTTCAATCCCACCCAGGGACTTAATTGACCTTGTGATCAGATTTTGGTGATCTTTAAGTAGACAAGTCAAAATTTCAAACCCCCTGTTATGGTGTAGGGTACCTGGCCTTCTCTGATGTAATCAGAGTTAGATTTGATTCAGTGATTTTATAAAAACAGCTAGGAAGCACAATTTAGCAGTGGGTTGCAGAGAAAAAGAAATATGCTGGCAGAAAAATCCAATTGAGTGATTAAACAGCTCTTCATTTTCTGGCTTTATTTTTATGCTAACTAATTTGTTCTCTGAAAAGTGTCCACAAAGCCAAGTATCTGATTAACATATTTGTAGTGATGGTTTTTCACCTATTACTAAATTAAACTTGCTTCATTGGAAAGGCAGCAAGATGCATCCTCATTTCAATATCTACTGAAATAATACAGGTTGACACCAGGAAACATTAACGCCACTGCATCCTTGCTGCTTTCTCATGTGGAAGTCTGTTTAATGTGAAAACAAGGTGATATCTAATTAGCACACAGGTAAGGAATTAAGAAAATCTTTATTTAAGGGTGAAGATGTTTCTCACAAAATCGTTGCCCCAATGCATCATTGAAATTCAAGCTGGAAAGATGATTTTAATATATCACTTGTACATTTTGTATTGCTCTTCTGGTGACAATGTAGTTTGTTTTTGTCAATTACCATTTTAATAATCGGGTAAAGAAAATTAATTGGATTTTTGAAAGAAAACAATACTGTCAATATACTATTAAAAAAAATTAAAATGGTAAAAGTTATTGTACTTTAAGTAAAAATAAAAGCTAAAATATCAATCCCAGTTTTGGATTACTTTAATGAACAAAAAAAAATGCATATAGCAAAGGATAGTTTCAATCTGCCTACCTCTGGGTTATGGGCCCAGCATGCTTCCAGTGCAGTACTCTGCTGCACATGTAAGTGCAAGAGATCCTGAAGCACTCACTCATCATGCGAAAGTACCAATGTGTTTCTTCATTGGTTGCTGGAAGAAACATCTTACAAAAACTCTCCAGATTATTGACTTTTTAAAGTTTTTCTAGGAAACGTTCTAGATGAATGCTTATTAGTCTTTGTCAGTATGTACTTTTTGCAAAGTGTCTCTGTGGCGCAATCGGTTAGTGTGTTCAGCTATTAATCAAAAGGTTGGTGGTTCAATCCCACCCAGGGACGTAATTGACCTTGTGATCAGATTTTGGTGATATTTAAGTAGACAAGTCAAAATTTCGAAAACCCCTGTTATGGTGTAGGGTACCTGGCCTTCTCTGATGTAATCAGAGTTAGATTTGATTCAGTGATTTTATAAAAACAGCTAGGAAGCACAATTTAGCAGTGGGTTGCAGAGAAAAAGAAATATGCTGGCAAAAAAATCAAATTGACTGATTAAACAGCTCTTCATTTTCTGGCTTTATTTTTATGCTAACAAATTTGTTCTCTGAAAAGTGTCCACAAAGCCAAGTATCTGATTAACATCTTTGTAGGGATGGTTTTTCACCTATTACTAAATTAAACTTGCTTCATTGGAAAGGCAGCAAGATGCATCCTCATTTCAATATCTACTGAAATAATACAGGTTGACACCAGGAAACATTAACGCCACTGCATCCTTGCTGCTTTCTCATGTGGAAGTCTGTTTAATGTGAAAACAAGGTGATATCTAATTAGCACACAGGTAAGGAATTAAGAAAATCTTTATTTAAGGGTGAAGATGTTTCTCACAAAATCGTTGCCCCAATGCATCATTGAAATTCAAGCTGGAAAGATGATTTTAATATATCACTTGTACATTTTGTATTGCTCTTCTGGTGACAATGTAGTTTGCTTTTGTCAATTACCATTTTAATAATCGGGTAAAGAAAATTAATTGGATTTTTGAAAGAAAACAATACTGTCAATATACTATTAAAACAAATTAAAATGGTAAAAGTTATTGTACTTTAAGTAAAAATAAAAGAGCAAAAATATCAATCCCAGTTTTGGATTACTTTAATTAACAAAAAAAAAATGCATATAGCAGAGGATAGTTTCAATCTGCCTACCTCTGGGTTATGGACCCAGCATGCTTCCATTACAGTACTCTGCTGCACATGTAAGTGCAAGAGATCCTGAAGCACTCACTCATCATGGGAAAGTACCAATGTGTTTCTTCATTGGTTGATGGAAGAAACATCATACAAAAACTCTCCACATTATTGACTTTTTAAAATGTTTCTAGGAATCGTTCTAGATGAATGCTTATTAGCCTTTGTCAGAATGTACTTTTGCAAAGTGTCGCAGTGGCGCAATCAGTTAGTGTGTAAGGCTATTAACCAAAAGGTTGGTGGTTCAATCCCACCCAGGGACTTAATTGACCTTGTTATCAGATTTTGGTGATCTTTAAGTAGACAAGTCAAAATTTCAAACCCCCTGTTATGGTGTAGGGTACCTGGCCTTCTCTGATGTAATCAGAGTTAGATTTGATTCAGTGATTTTATAAAAACAGCTAGGAAGCACAATTTAGCAGTGGGTTGCAGAGAAAAAGAAAAATGCTGGCAGAAAAATCCAATTGAGTGATTAAACAGCTCTTCATTTTCTGGCTTTATTTTTATGCTAACTAATTTGTTCTCTGAAAAGTGTCCACAAAGCCAAGTATCTGATTAACATATTTGTAGGGATGGTTTTTCACCTATTACTAAATTAAACTTGCTTCATTGGAAAGGCAGCAAGATGCATCCTCATTTCAATATCTACTGAAATAATACAGGTTGACACCAGGAAACATTAACGCCACTGCATCCTTGCTGCTTTCTCATGTGGAAGTCTGTTTAATGTGAAAACAAGGTGATATCTAATTAGCACACAGGTAAGGAATTAAGAAAATCTTTATTTAAGGGTGAAGATGTTTCTCACAAAATCGTTGCCCCAATGCATCATTGAAATTCAAGCTGGAAAGATGATTTTAATATATCACTTGTACATTTTGTATTGCTCTTCTGGTGACAATGTAGTTTGTTTTTGTCAATTACCATTTTAATAATAGGGTAAAGAAAATTAAGTGGATTTTTGAAAGAAAACAATACTGTCAATATACTATTAAAACAAATTAAAATGGTAAAAGTTATTGTACTTTAAGTAAAAATAAAAGAGCAAAAATATCAATCCCAGTTTTGGATTACTTTAATTAACAAAAAAAATGCATATAGCAGAGGATAGTTTCAATCTGCCTACCTCTGGGTTATGGACCCAGCATGCTTCCATTACAGTACTCTGCTGCACATGTAAGTGCAAGAGATCCTGAAGCACTCACTCATCATGGGAAAGTACCAATGTGTTTCTTCATTGGTTGATGGAAGAAACATCTTACAAAAACTCTCCACATTATTGACTTTTTAAAATGTTTCTAGGAATCGTTCTAGATGAATGCTTATTAGCCTTTGTCAGTATATAGTTTTGCAAAGTGTCGCTGTGGCGCAATCAGTTAGTGTGTAAGGCTATTAACCAAAAGGTTGGTGGTTCAATCCCACCCAGGGACTTAATTGACCTTGTGATCAGATTTTGGTGATCTTTAAGTAGACAAGTCAAAATTTCAAACCCCCTGTTATGGTGTAGGGTACCTGGCCTTCTCTGATGTAATCAGAGTTAGATTTGATTCAGTGATTTTATAAAAACAGCTAGGAAGCACAATTTAGCAGTGGGTTGCAGAGAAAAAGAAATATGCTGGCAGAAAAATCCAATTGAGTGATTAAACAGCTCTTCATTTTCTGGCTTTATTTTTATGCTAACTAATTTGTTCTCTGAAAAGTGTCCACAAAGCCAAGTATCTGATTAACATATTTGTAGTGATGGTTTTTCACCTATTACTAAATTAAACTTGCTTCATTGGAAAGGCAGCAAGATGCATCCTCATTTCAATATCTACTGAAATAATACAGGTTGACACCAGGAAACATTAACGCCACTGCATCCTTGCTGCTTTCTCATGTGGAAGTCTGTTTAATGTGAAAACAAGGTGATATCTAATTAGCACACAGGTAAGGAATTAAGAAAATCGTTATTTAAGGGTGAAGATGTTTCTCACAAAATCGTTGCCCCAATGCATCATTGAAATTCAAGCTGGAAAGATGATTTTAATATATCACTTGTACATTTTGTATTGCTCTTCTGGTGACAATGTAGTTTGTTTTTGTCAATTACCATTTTAATAATCGGGTAAAGAAAATTAATTGGATTTTTGAAAGAAAACAATACTGTCAATATACTATTAAAAAAAAATAAAATGGTAAAAGTTATTGTACTTTAAGTAAAAATAAAAGCTAAAATATCAATCCCAGTTTTGGATTACTTTAATGAACAAAAAAAAATGCATATAGCAAAGGATAGTTTCAATCTGCCTACCTCTGGGTTATGGGCCCAGCATGCTTCCAGTGCAGTACTCTGCTGCACATGTAAGTGCAAGAGATCCTGAAGCACTCACTCATCATGCGAAAGTACCAATGTGTTTCTTCATTGGTTGCTGGAAGAAACATCTTACAAAAACTCTCCAGATTATTGACTTTTTAAAGTTTTTCTAGGAAACGTTCTAGATGAATGCTTATTAGTCTTTGTCAGTATGTACTTTTTGCAAAGTGTCTCTGTGGCGCAATCGGTTAGTGTGTTCAGCTATTAATCAAAAGGTTGGTGGTTCAATCCCACCCAGGGACGTAATTGACCTTGTGATCAGATTTTGGTGATATTTAAGTAGACAAGTCAAAATTTCGAAAACCCCTGTTATGGTGTAGGGTACCTGGCCTTCTCTGATGTAATCAGAGTTAGATTTGATTCAGTGATTTTATAAAAACAGCTAGGAAGCACAATTTAGCAGTGGGTTGCAGAGAAAAAGAAATATGCTGGCAAAAAAATCAAATTGACTGATTAAACAGCTCTTCATTTTCTGGCTTTATTTTTATGCTAACAAATTTGTTCTCTGAAAAGTGTCCACAAAGCCAAGTATCTGATTAACATCTTTGTAGGGATGGTTTTTCACCTATTACTAAATTAAACTTGCTTCATTGGAAAGGCAGCAAGATGCATCCTCATTTCAATATCTACTGAAATAATACAGGTTGACACCAGGAAACATTAACGCCACTGCATCCTTGCTGCTTTCTCATGTGGAAGTCTGTTTAATGTGAAAACAAGGTGATATCTAATTAGCACACAGGTAAGGAATTAAGAAAATCTTTATTTAAGGGTGAAGATGTTTCTCACAAAATCGTTGCCCCAATGCATCATTGAAATTCAAGCTGGAAAGATGATTTTAATATATCACTTGTACATTTTGTATTGCTCTTCTGGTGACAATGTAGTTTGCTTTTGTCAATTACCATTTTAATAATCGGGTAAAGAAAATTAATTGGATTTTTGAAAGAAAACAATACTGTCAATATACTATTAAAACAAATTAAAATGGTAAAAGTTATTGTACTTTAAGTAAAAATAAAAGAGCAAAAATATCAATCCCAGTTTTGGATTACTTTAATTAACAAAAAAAAAATGCATATAGCAGAGGATAGTTTCAATCTGCCTACCTCTGGGTTATGGACCCAGCATGCTTCCATTACAGTACTCTGCTGCACATGTAAGTGCAAGAGATCCTGAAGCACTCACTCATCATGGGAAAGTACCAATGTGTTTCTTCATTGGTTGATGGAAGAAACATCATACAAAAACTCTCCACATTATTGACTTTTTAAAATGTTTCTAGGAATCGTTCTAGATGAATGCTTATTAGCCTTTGTCAGAATGTACTTTTGCAAAGTGTCGCAGTGGCGCAATCAGTTAGTGTGTAAGGCTATTAACCAAAAGGTTGGTGGTTCAATCCCACCCAGGGACTTAATTGACCTTGTTATCAGATTTTGGTGATCTTTAAGTAGACAAGTCAAAATTTCAAACCCCCTGTTATGGTGTAGGGTACCTGGCCTTCTCTGATGTAATCAGAGTTAGATTTGATTCAGTGATTTTATAAAAACAGCTAGGAAGCACAATTTAGCAGTGGGTTGCAGAGAAAAAGAAAAATGCTGGCAGAAAAATCCAATTGAGTGATTAAACAGCTCTTCATTTTCTGGCTTTATTTTTATGCTAACTAATTTGTTCTCTGAAAAGTGTCCACAAAGCCAAGTATCTGATTAACATATTTGTAGGGATGGTTTTTCACCTATTACTAAATTAAACTTGCTTCATTGGAAAGGCAGCAAGATGCATCCTCATTTCAATATCTACTGAAATAATACAGGTTGACACCAGGAAACATTAACGCCACTGCATCCTTGCTGCTTTCTCATGTGGAAGTCTGTTTAATGTGAAAACAAGGTGATATCTAATTAGCACACAGGTAAGGAATTAAGAAAATCTTTATTTAAGGGTGAAGATGTTTCTCACAAAATCGTTGCCCCAATGCATCATTGAAATTCAAGCTGGAAAGATGATTTTAATATATCACTTGTACATTTTGTATTGCTCTTCTGGTGACAATGTAGTTTGTTTTTGTCAATTACCATTTTAATAATAGGGTAAAGAAAATTAAGTGGATTTTTGAAAGAAAACAATACTGTCAATATACTATTAAAACAAATTAAAATGGTAAAAGTTATTGTACTTTAAGTAAAAATAAAAGCTAAAATATCAATCCCAGTTTTGGATTACTTTAATGAACAAAAAAAAATGCATATAGCAAAGGATAGTTTCAATCTGCCTACCTCTGGGTTATGGGCCCAGCATGCTTCCATTGCAGTACTCTGCTGCACATGTAAGTGCAAGAGATCCTGAAGCACTCACTCATCATGCGAAAGTACCAATGTGTTTCTTCATTGGTTGCTGGAAGAAACATCTTACAAACACTCTCCAGATTATTGACTTTTTAAAGTTTTTCTAGGAAACGTTCTAGATGAATGCTTATTAGTCTTTGTCAGTATATACTTTTTGCAAAGTGTCTCTGTGGCGCAATCGGTTAGTGTGTTCAGCTATTAATCAAAAGGTTGGTGGTTCAATCCCACCCAGGGACGTAATTGACCTTGTGATCAGATTTTGGTGATATTTAAGTAGACAAGTCAAAATTGCAAACCCCCTCTTATGGTGTAGGGTACCTGGCCTTCTCTGATGTAATCAGAGTTAGATTTGATTCAGTGATTTTATAAAAACAGCTAGGAAGCACAATTTAGCAGTGGGTTGCAGAGAAAAAGAAATATGCTGGCAGAAAAATCCAATTGAGTGATTAAACAGCTCTTCATTTTCTGGCTTTATTTTTATGCTAACTAATTTGTTCTCTGAAAAGTGTCCACAAAGCCAAGTATCTGATTAACATATTTGTAGTGATGGTTTTTCACCTATTACTAAATTAAACTTGCTTCATTGGAAAGGCAGCAAGATGCATCCTCATTTCAATATCTACTGAAATAATACAGGTTGACACCAGGAAACATTAACGCCACTGCATCCTTGCTGCTTTCTCATGTGGAAGTCTGTTTAATGTGAAAACAAGGTGATATCTAATTAGCACACAGGTAAGGAATTAAGAAAATCTTTATTTAAGGGTGAAGATGTTTCTCACAAAATCGTTGCCCCAATGCATCATTGAAATTCAAGCTGGAAAGATGATTTTAATATATCACTTGTACATTTTGTATTGCTCTTCTGGTGACAATGTAGTTTGTTTTTGTCAATTACCATTTTAATAATCGGGTAAAGAAAATTAATTGGATTTTTGAAAGAAAACAATACTGTCAATATACTATTAAAAAAAATTAAAATGGTAAAAGTTATTGTACTTTAAGTAAAAATAAAAGCTAAAATATCAATCCCAGTTTTGGATTACTTTAATGAACAAAAAAAAATGCATATAGCAAAGGATAGTTTCAATCTGCCTACCTCTGGGTTATGGGCCCAGCATGCTTCCAGTGCAGTACTCTGCTGCACATGTAAGTGCAAGAGATCCTGAAGCACTCACTCATCATGCGAAAGTACCAATGTGTTTCTTCATTGGTTGCTGGAAGAAACATCTTACAAAAACTCTCCAGATTATTGACTTTTTAAAGTTTTTCTAGGAAACGTTCTAGATGAATGCTTATTAGTCTTTGTCAGTATGTACTTTTTGCAAAGTGTCTCTGTGGCGCAATCGGTTAGTGTGTTCAGCTATTAATCAAAAGGTTGGTGGTTCAATCCCACCCAGGGACGTAATTGACCTTGTGATCAGATTTTGGTGATATTTAAGTAGACAAGTCAAAATTTCGAAAACCCCTGTTATGGTGTAGGGTACCTGGCCTTCTCTGATGTAATCAGAGTTAGATTTGATTCAGTGATTTTATAAAAACAGCTAGGAAGCACAATTTAGCAGTGGGTTGCAGAGAAAAAGAAATATGCTGGCAAAAAAATCCAATTGACTGATTAAACAGCTCTTCATTTTCTGGCTTTATTTTTATGCTAACTAATTTGTTCTCTGAAAAGTGTCCACAAAGCCAAGTATCTGATTAACATATTTGTAGTGATGGTTTTTCACCTATTACTAAATTAAACTTGCTTCATTGGAAAGGCAGCAAGATGCATCCTCATTTCAATATCTACTGAAATAATACAGGTTGACACCAGGAAACATTAACGCCACTGCATCCTTGCTGCTTTCTCATGTGGAAGTCTGTTTAATGTGAAAACAAGGTGATATCTAATTAGCACACAGGTAAGGAATTAAGAAAATCTTTATTTAAGGGTGAAGATGTTTCTCACAAAATCGTTGCCCCAATGCATCATTGAAATTCAAGCTGGAAAGATGATTTTAATATATCACTTGTACATTTTGTATTGCTCTTCTGGTGACAATGTAGTTTGTTTTTGTCAATTACCATTTTAATAATCGGGTAAAGAAAATTAATTGGATTTTTGAAAGAAAACAATACTGTCAATATACTATTAAAAAAAATTAAAATGGTAAAAGTTATTGTACTTTAAGTAAAAATAAAAGCTAAAATATCAATCCCAGTTTTGGATTACTTTAATGAACAAAAAAAATGCATATAGCAAAGGATAGTTTCAATCTGCCTACCTCTGGGTTATGGGCCCAGCATGCTTCCAGTGCAGTACTCTGCTGCACATGTAAGTGCAAGAGATCCTGAAGCACTCACTCATCATGCGAAAGTACCAATGTGTTTCTTCATTGGTTGCTGGAAGAAACATCTTACAAAAACTCTCCAGATTATTGACTTTTTAAAGTTTTTCTAGGAAACGTTCTAGATGAATGCTTATTAGTCTTTGTCAGTATGGACTTTTTGCAAAGTGTCTCTGTGGCGCAATCGGTTAGTGTGTTCAGCTATTAATCAAAAGGTTGGTGGTTCAATCCCACCCAGGGACGTAATTGACCTTGTGATCAGATTTTGGTGATATTTAAGTAGACAAGTCAAAATTTCGAAAACCCCTGTTATGGTGTAGGGTACCTGGCCTTCTCTGATGTAATCAGAGTTAGATTTGATTCAGTGATTTTATAAAAACAGCTAGGAAGCACAATTTAGCAGTGGGTTGCAGAGAAAAAGAAATATGCTGGCAAAAAAATCCAATTGACTGATTAAACAGCTCTTCATTTTCTGGCTTTATTTTTATGCTAACAAATTTGTTCTCTGAAAAGTGTCCACAAAGCCAAGTATCTGATTAACATCTTTGTAGGGATGGTTTTTCACCTATTACTAAATTAAACTTGCTTCATTGGAAAGGCAGCAAGATGCATCCTCATTTCAATATCTACTGAAATAATACAGGTTGACACCAGGAAACATTAACGCCACTGCATCCTTGCTGCTTTCTCATGTGGAAGTCTGTTTAATGTGAAAACAAGGTGATATCTAATTAGCACACAGGTAAGGAATTAAGAAAATCTTTATTTAAGGGTGAAGATGTTTCTCACAAAATCGTTGCCCCAATGCATCATTGAAATTCAAGCTGGAAAGATGATTTTAATATATCACTTGTACATTTTGTATTGCTCTTCTGGTGACAATGTAGTTTGTTTTTGTCAATTACCATTTTAATAATCGGGTAAAGAAAATTAATTGGATTTTTGAAAGAAAACAATACTGTCAATATACTATTAAAAAAAATTAAAATGGTAAAAGTTATTGTACTTTAAGTAAAAATAAAAGCTAAAATATCAATCCCAGTTTTGGATTACTTTAATGAACAAAAAAAAATGCATATAGCAAAGGATAGTTTCAATCTGCCTACCTCTGGGTTATGGGCCCAGCATGCTTCCAGTGCAGTACTCTGCTGCACATGTAAGTGCAAGAGATCCTGAAGCACTCACTCATCATGCGAAAGTACCAATGTGTTTCTTCATTGGTTGCTGGAAGAAACATCTTACAAAAACTCTCCAGATTATTGACTTTTTAAAGTTTTTCTAGGAAACGTTCTAGATGAATGCTTATTAGTCTTTGTCAGTATGTACTTTTTGCAAAGTGTCTCTGTGGCGCAATCGGTTAGTGTGTTCAGCTATTAATCAAAAGGTTGGTGGTTCAATCCCACCCAGGGACGTAATTGACCTTGTGATCAGATTTTGGTGATATTTAAGTAGACAAGTCAAAATTTCGAAAACCCCTGTTATGGTGTAGGGTACCTGGCCTTCTCTGATGTAATCAGAGTTAGATTTGATTCAGTGATTTTATAAAAACAGCTAGGAAGCACAATTTAGCAGTGGGTTGCAGAGAAAAAGAAATATGCTGGCAAAAAAATCAAATTGACTGATTAAACAGCTCTTCATTTTCTGGCTTTATTTTTATGCTAACAAATTTGTTCTCTGAAAAGTGTCCACAAAGCCAAGTATCTGATTAACATCTTTGTAGGGATGGTTTTTCACCTATTACTAAATTAAACTTGCTTCATTGGAAAGGCAGCAAGATGCATCCTCATTTCAATATCTACTGAAATAATACAGGTTGACACCAGGAAACATTAACGCCACTGCATCCTTGCTGCTTTCTCATGTGGAAGTCTGTTTAATGTGAAAACAAGGTGATATCTAATTAGCACACAGGTAAGGAATTAAGAAAATCTTTATTTAAGGGTGAAGATGTTTCTCACAAAATCGTTGCCCCAATGCATCATTGAAATTCAAGCTGGAAAGATGATTTTAATATATCACTTGTACATTTTGTATTGCTCTTCTGGTGACAATGTAGTTTGCTTTTGTCAATTACCATTTTAATAATCGGGTAAAGAAAATTAATTGGATTTTTGAAAGAAAACAATACTGTCAATATACTATTAAAACAAATTAAAATGGTAAAAGTTATTGTACTTTAAGTAAAAATAAAAGAGCAAAAATATCAATCCCAGTTTTGGATTACTTTAATTAACAAAAAAAAAAATGCATATAGCAGAGGATAGTTTCAATCTGCCTACCTCTGGGTTATGGACCCAGCATGCTTCCATTACAGTACTCTGCTGCACATGTAAGTGCAAGAGATCCTGAAGCACTCACTCATCATGGGAAAGTACCAATGTGTTTCTTCATTGGTTGCTGGAAGAAACATCTTACAAAAACTCTCCAGATTAATGACTTTTTAAAGTTTTTCTAGGAAACGTTCTAGATGAATGCTTATTAGTCTTTGTCAGTATGGACTTTTTGCAAAGTGTCTCTGTGGCGCAATCGGTTAGTGTGTTCAGCTACTAGTCAAAAGGTTGGTGGTTCAATCCCACCCAGGGACGTAATTGACCTTGTGATCAGATTTTGGTGATATTTAAGTAGACAAGTCAAAATTGCAAACCCCCTCTTATGGTGTAGGGTACCTGGCCTTCTCTGATGTAATCAGAGTTAGATTTGATTAAGTGATTTTATAAAAAATCAGCTAGGAAGCACAATTTAGCAGTGGGTTGCAGAGAAAAAGAAAAATGCTGGCAGAAAAATCCAATTGAGTGATTAAACAGCTCTTCATTTTATGGCTTTATTTTTATGATAACAAATTTGTTCTCTGAAAAGTGTCCACAAAGCCAAGTATCTGATTAACATCTTTGTAGGGATGGTTTTTCACCTATTACTAAATTAAACTTGCTTCATTGGAAAGGCAGCAAGATGCATCCTCATTTCAATATCTACGGAAATAATACAGGTTGACACCAGGAAACATTAACGCCACTGCATCTTTGCTGTTTTCTCATGTGGAAGTCTGTTTAATGTGAAAACAAGGTGATATCTAATTAGCACACAGGTAAGGAATTAAGAAAATCTTTATTTAAGGGTGAAGATGTTTCTCACAAAATCGTTGCCCCAATGCATCATTGAAATTCAAGCTGGAAAGATGATTTTAATATATCACTTGTACATTTTGTATTGCTCTTCTGGTGACAATGTAGTTTGTTTTTGTCAATTACCATTTTAATAATCGGGTAAAGAAAATTAATTGGATTTTTGAAAGAAAACAATACTGTCAATATACTATTAAAACAAATTAAAATGGTAAAAGTTATTGTACTTTAAGTAAAAATAAAAGAGCAAAAATATCAATCCCAGTTTTGGATTACTTTAATTAACAAAAAAAATGCATATAGCAGAGGATAGTTTCAATCTGCCTACCTCTGGGTTATGGACCCAGCATGCTTCCATTACAGTACTCTGCTGCACATGTAAGTGCAAGAGATCCTGAAGCACTCACTCATCATGGGAAAGTACCAATGTGTTTCTTCATTGGTTGATGGAAGAAACATCTTACAAAAACTCTCCACATTATTGACTTTTTAAAATGTTTCTAGGAATCGTTCTAGATGAATGCTTATTAGCCTTTGTCAGTATATAGTTTTGCAAAGTGTCGCTGTGGCGCAATCAGTTAGTGTGTAAGGCTATTAACCAAAAGGTTGGTGGTTCAATCCCACCCAGGGACTTAATTGACCTTGTTATCAGATTTTGGTGATCTTTAAGTAGACAAGTCAAAATTTCAAACCCCCTGTTATGGTGTAGGGTACCTGGCCTTCTTTGATGTAATCAGAGTTAGATTTGATTCAGTGATTTTATAAAAACAGCTAGGAAGCACAATTTAGCAGTGGGTTGCAGAGAAAAAGAAATATGCTGGCAGAAAAATCCAATTGAGTGATTAAACAGCTCTTCATTTTCTGGCTTTATTTTTATGCTAACTAATTTGTTCTCTGAAAAGTGTCCACAAAGCCAAGTATCTGATTAACATATTTGTAGTGATGGTTTTTCACCTATTACTAAATTAAACTTGCTTCATTGGAAAGGCAGCAAGATGCATCCTCATTTCAATATCTACTGAAATAATACAGGTTGACACCAGGAAACATTAACGCCACTGCATCCTTGCTGCTTTCTCGTGTGGACGTCTGTTTAATGTGAAAACAAGGTGATATCTAATTAGCACACAGGTAAGGAATTAAGAAAATCTTTATTTAAGGGTGAAGATGTTTCTCACAAAATCGTTGCCCCAATGCATCATTGAAATTCAAGCTGGAAAGATGATTTTAATATATCACTTGTACATTTTGTATTGCTCTTCTGGTGACAATGTAGTTTGTTTTTGTCAATTACCATTTTAATAATCGGGTAAAGAAAATTAATTGGATTTTTGAAAGAAAACAATACTGTCAATATACTATTAAAACAAATTAAAATGGTAAAAGTTATTGTACTTTAAGTAAAAATAAAAGCTAAAATATCAATCCCAGTTTTGGATTACTTTAATGAACAAAAAAAAAATGCATATAGCAAAGGATAGTTTCAATCTGCCTACCTCTGGGTTATGGGCCCAGCATGCTTCCAGTGCAGTACTCTGCTGCACATGTAAGTGCAAGAGATCCTGAAGCACTCACTCATCATGCGAAAGTACCAATGTGTTTCTTCATTGGTTGCTGGAAGAAACATCTTACAAAAACTCTCCAGATTATTGACTTTTTAAAGTTTTTCTAGGAAACGTTCTAGATGAATGCTTATTAGTCTTTGTCAGTATGTACTTTTTGCAAAGTGTCTCTGTGGCGCAATCGGTTAGTGTGTTCAGCTATTAATCAAAAGGTTGGTGGTTCAATCCCACCCAGGGACGTAATTGACCTTGTGATCAGATTTTGGTGATATTTAAGTAGACAAGTCAAAATTTCGAAAACCCCTGTTATGGTGTAGGGTACCTGGCCTTCTCTGATGTAATCAGAGTTAGATTTGATTCAGTGATTTTATAAAAACAGCTAGGAAGCACAATTTAGCAGTGGGTTGCAGAGAAAAAGAAATATGCTGGCAAAAAAATCCAATTGACTGATTAAACAGCTCTTCATTTTCTGGCTTTATTTTTATGCTAACAAATTTGTTCTCTGAAAAGTGTCCACAAAGCCAAGTATCTGATTAACATCTTTGTAGGGATGGTTTTTCACCTATTACTAAATTAAACTTGCTTCATTGGAAAGGCAGCAAGATGCATCCTCATTTCAATATCTACTGAAATAATACAGGTTGACACCAGGAAACATTAACGCCACTGCATCCTTGCTGCTTTCTCATGTGGAAGTCTGTTTAATGTGAAAACAAGGTGATATCTAATTAGCACACAGGTAAGGAATTAAGAAAATCTTTATTTAAGGGTGAAGATGTTTCTCACAAAATCGTTGCCCCAATGCATCATTGAAATTCAAGCTGGAAAGATGATTTTAATATATCACTTGTACATTTTGTATTGCTCTTCTGGTGACAATGTAGTTTGTTTTTGTCAATTACCATTTTAATAATCGGGTAAAGAAAATTAATTGGATTTTTGAAAGAAAACAATACTGTCAATATACTATTAAAACAAATTAAAATGGTAAAAGTTATTGTACTTTAAGTAAAAATAAAAGCTAAAATATCAATCCCAGTTTTGGATTACTTTAATGAACAAAAAAAAATGCATATAGCAAAGGATAGTTTCAATCTGCCTACCTCTGGGTTATGGGCCCAGCATGCTTCCAGTGCAGTACTCTGTTGCACATGTAAGTGCAAGAGATCCTGAAGCACTCACTCATCATGCGAAAGTACCAATGTGTTTCTTCATTGGTTGCTGGAAGAAACATCTTACAAAAACTCTCCAGATTATTGACTTTTTAAAGTTTTTCTAGGAAACGTTCTAGATGAATGCTTATTAGTCTTTGTCAGTATGTACTTTTTGCAAAGTGTCTCTGTGGCGCAATCGGTTAGTGTGTTCAGCTATTAATCAAAAGGTTGGTGGTTCAATCCCACCCAGGGATGTAATTGACCTTGTGATCAGATTTTGGTGATATTTAAGTAGACAAGTCAAAATTTCGAAAACCCCTGTTATGGTGTAGGGTACCTGGCCTTCTCTGATGTAATCAGAGTTAGATTTGATTCAGTGATTTTATAAAAACAGCTAGGAAGCACAATTTAGCAGTGGGTTGCAGAGAAAAAGAAATATGCTGGCAAAAAAATCCAATTGACTGATTAAACAGCTCTTCATTTTCTGGCTTTATTTTTATGCTAACAAATTTGTTCTCTGAAAAGTGTCCACAAAGCCAAGTATCTGATTAACATCTTTGTAGGGATGGTTTTTCACCTATTACTAAATTAAACTTGCTTCATTGGAAAGGCAGCAAGATGCATCCTCATTTCAATATCTACTGAAATAATACAGGTTGACACCAGGAAACATTAACGCCACTGCATCCTTGCTGCTTTCTCATGTGGAAGTCTGTTTAATGTGAAAACAAGGTGATATCTAATTAGCACACAGGTAAGGAATTAAGAAAATCTTTATTTAAGGGTGAAGATGTTTCTCACAAAATCGTTGCCCCAATGCATCATTGAAATTCAAGCTGGAAAGATGATTTTAATATATCACTTGTACATTTTGTATTGCTCTTCTGGTGACAATGTAGTTTGCTTTTGTCAATAACCATTTTAATAATCGGGTAAAGAAAATTAATTGGATTTTTGAAAGAAAACAATACTGTCAATATACTATTAAAACAAATTAAAATGGTAAAAGTTATTGTACTTTAAGTAAAAATAAAAGAGCAAAAATATCAATCCCAGTTTTGGATTACTTTAATTAACAAAAAAAAATGCATATAGCAGAGGATAGTTTCAATCTGCCTACCTCTGGGTTATGGACCCAGCATGCTTCCATTACAGTACTCTGCTGCACATGTAAGTGCAAGAGATCCTGAAGCACTCACTCATCATGGGAAAGTACCAATGTGTTTCTTCATTGGTTGATGGAAGAAACATCATACAAAAACTCTCCACATTATTGACTTTTTAAAATGTTTCTAGGAATCGTTCTAGATGAATGCTTATTAGCCTTTGTCAGTATGTACTTTTGCAAAGTGTCGCGGTGGCGCAATCAGTTAGTGTGTAAGGTTTTTAACCAAAAGGTTGGTGGTTCAATCCCACCCAGGGACTTAATTGACCTTGTTATCAGATTTTGGTGATCTTTAAGTAGACAAGTCAAAATTTCAAACCCCCTGTTATGGTGTAGGGTACCTGGCCTTCTCTGATGTAATCAGAGTTAGATTTGATTCAGTGATTTTATAAAAACAGCTAGGAAGCACAATTTAGCAGTGGGTTGCAGAGAAAAAGAAATATGCTGGCAGAAAAATCCAATTGAATGATTAAACAGCTCTTCATTTTCTGGCTTTATTTTTATGCTAACTAATTTGTTCTCTGAAAAGTGTCCACAAAGCCAAGTATCTGATTAACATATTTGTAGTGATGGTTTTTCACCTATTACTAAATTAAACTTGCTTCATTGGAAAGGCAGCAAGATGCATCCTCATTTCAATATCTACTGAAATAATACAGGTTGACACCAGGAAACATTAACGCCACTGCATCCTTGCTGCTTTCTCATGTGGAAGTCTGTTTAATGTGAAAACAAGGTGATATCTAATTAGCACACAGGTAAGGAATTAAGAAAATCTTTATTTAAGGGTGAAGATGTTTCTCACAAAATCGTTGCCCCAATGCATCATTGAAATTCAAGCTGAAAAGATGATTTTAATATATCACTTGTACATTTTGTATTGCTCTTCTGGTGACAATGTAGTTTGTTTTTGTCAATTACCATTTTAATAATCGGGTAAAGAAAATTAATTGGATTTTTGAAAGAAAACAATACTGTCAATATACTATTAAAAAAAATTAAAATGGTAAAAGTTATTGTACTTTAAGTAAAAATAAAAGCTAAAATATCAATCCCAGTTTTGGATTACTTTAATGAACAAAAAAAAAATGCATATAGCAAAGGATAGTTTCAATCTGCCTACCTCTGGGTTATGGGCCCAGCATGCTTCCAGTGCAGTACTCTGCTGCACATGTAAGTGCAAGAGATCCTGAAGCACTCACTCATCATGCGAAAGTACCAATGTGTTTCTTCATTGGTTGCTGGAAGAAACATCTTACAAAAACTCTCCAGATTATTGACTTTTTAAAGTTTTTCTAGGAAACGTTCTAGATGAATGCTTATTAGTCTTTGTCAGTATGTACTTTTTGCAAAGTGTCTCTGTGGCGCAATCGGTTAGTGTGTTCAGCTATTAATCAAAAGGTTGGTGGTTCAATCCCACCCAGGGACGTAATTGACCTTGTGATCAGATTTTGGTGATATTTAAGTAGACAAGTCAAAATTTCGAAAACCCCTGTTATGGTGTAGGGTACCTGGCCTTCTCTGATGTAATCAGAGTTAGATTTGATTCAGTGATTTTATAAAAACAGCTAGGAAGCACAATTTAGCAGTGGGTTGCAGAGAAAAAGAAATATGCTGGCAAAAAAATCCAATTGACTGATTAAACAGCTCTTCATTTTCTGGCTTTATTTTTATGCTAACAAATTTGTTCTCTGAAAAGTGTCCACAAAGCCAAGTATCTGATTAACATCTTTGTAGGGATGGTTTTTCACCTATTACTAAATTAAACTTGCTTCATTGGAAAGGCAGCAAGATGCATCCTCATTTCAATATCTACTGAAATAATACAGGTTGACACCAGGAAACATTAACGCCACTGCATCCTTGCTGCTTTCTCATGTGGAAGTCTGTTTAATGTGAAAACAAGGTGATATCTAATTAGCACACAGGTAAGGAATTAAGAAAATCTTTATTTAAGGCTGAAGATGTTTCTCACAAAATCGTTGCCCCAATGCATCATTGAAATTCAAGCTGGAAAGATGATTTTAATATATCACTTGTACATTTTGTATTGCTCTTCTGGTGACAATGTAGTTTGCTTTTGTCAATTACCATTTTAATAATCGGGTAAAGAAAATTAATTGGATTTTTGAAAGAAAACAATACTGTCAATATACTATTAAAACAAATTAAAATGGTAAAAGTTATTGTACTTTAAGTAAAAATAAAAGAGCAAACATATCAATCCCAGTTTTGGATTACTTTAATTAACAAAAAAAAAATGCATATAGCAGAGGATAGTTTCAATCTGCCTACCTCTGGGTTATGGACCCAGCATGCTTCCATTACAGTACTCTGCTGCACATGTAAGTGCAAGAGATCCTGAAGCACTCACTCATCATGGGAAAGTACCAATGTGTTTCTTCATTGGTTGATGGAAGAAACATCATACAAAAACTCTCCACATTATTGACTTTTTAAAATGTTTCTAGGAATCGTTCTAGATGAATGCTTATTAGCCTTTGTCAGTATGTACTTTTGCAAAGTGTCGCGGTGGCGCAATCAGTTAGTGTGTAAGGCTATTAACCAAAAGGTTGGTGGTTCAATCCCACCCAGGGACTTAATTGACCTTATTATCAGATTTTGGTGATCTTTAAGTAGACAAGTCAAAATTTCGAAAACCCCTGTTATGGTGTAGGGTACCTGGCCTTCTCTGATGTAATCAGAGTTAGATTTGATTCAGTGATTTTATAAAAACAGCTAGGAAGCACAATTTAGCAGTGGGTTGCAGAGAAAAAGAAATATGCTGGCAAAAAAATCCAATTGACTGATTAAACAGCTCTTCATTTTCTGGCTTTATTTTTATGCTAACAAATTTGTTCTCTGAAAAGTGTCCACAAAGCCAAGTATCTGATTAACATCTTTGTAGGGATGGTTTTTCACCTATTACTAAATTAAACTTGCTTCATTGGAAAGGCAGCAAGATGCATCCTCATTTCAATATCTACTGAAATAATACAGGTTGACACCAGGAAACATTAACGCCACTGCATCCTTGCTGCTTTCTCATGTGGAAGTCTGTTTAATGTGAAAACAAGGTGATATCTAATTAGCACACAGGTAAGGAATTAAGAAAATCTTTATTTAAGGGTGAAGATGTTTCTCACAAAATCGTTGCCCCAATGCATCATTGAAATTCAAGCTGGAAAGATGATTTTAATATATCACTTGTACATTTTGTATTGCTCTTCTGGTGACAATGTAGTTTGCTTTTGTCAATTACCATTTTAATAATCGGGTAAAGAAAATTAATTGGATTTTTGAAAGAAAACAATACTGTCAATATACTATTAAAACAAATTAAAATGGTAAAAGTTATTGTACTTTAAGTAAAAATAAAAGAGCAAAAATATCAATCCCAGTTTTGGATTACTTTAATTAACAAAAAAAAAATGCATATAGCAGAGGATAGTTTCAATCTGCCTACCTCTGGGTTATGGACCCAGCATGCTTCCATTACAGTACTCTGCTGCACATGTAAGTGCAAGAGATCCTGAAGCACTCACTCATCATGGGAAAGTACCAATGTGTTTCTTCATTGGTTGATGGAAGAAACATCATACAAAAACTCTCCACATTATTGACTTTTTAAAATGTTTCTAGGAATCGTTCTAGATGAATGCTTATTAGCCTTTGTCAGTATGTACTTTTGCAAAGTGTCGCGGTGGCGCAATCAGTTAGTGTGTAAGGCTATTAACCAAAAGGTTGGTGGTTCAATCCCACCCAGGGACTTAATTGACCTTGTTATCAGATTTTGGTGATCTTTAAGTAGACAAGTCAAAATTTCGAAAACCCCTGTTATGGTGTAGGGTACCTGGCCTTCTCTGATGTAATCAGAGTTAGATTTGATTCAGTGATTTTATAAAAACAGCTAGGAAGCACAATTTAGCAGTGGGTTGCAGAGAAAAAGAAATATGCTGGCAAAAAAATCCAATTGACTGATTAAACAGCTCTTCATTTTCTGGCTTTATTTTTATGCTAACAAATTTGTTCTCTGAAAAGTGTCCACAAAGCCAAGTATCTGATTAACATCTTTGTAGGGATGGTTTTTCACCTATTACTAAATTAAACTTGCTTCATTGGAAAGGCAGCAAGATGCATCCTCATTTCAATATCTACTGAAATAATACAGGTTGACACCAGGAAACATTAACGCCACTGCATCCTTGCTGCTTTCTCATGTGGAAGTCTGTTTAATGTGAAAACAAGGTGATATCTAATTAGCACACAGGTAAGGAATTAAGAAAATCTTTATTTAAGGGTGAAGATGTTTCTCACAAAATCGTTGCCCCAATGCATCATTGAAATTCAAGCTGGAAAGATGATTTTAATATATCACTTGTACATTTTGTATTGCTCTTCTGGTGACAATGTAGTTTGCTTTTGTCAATTACCATTTTAATAATCGGGTAAAGAAAATTAATTGGATTTTTGAAAGAAAACAATACTGTCAATATACTATTAAAACAAATTAAAATGGTAAAAGTTATTGTACTTTAAGTAAAAATAAAAGAGCAAAAATATCAATCCCAGTTTTGGATTACTTTAATTAACAAAAAAAATGCATATAGCAGAGGATAGTTTCAATCTGCCTACCTCTGGGTTATGGACCCAGCATGCTTCCATTACAGTACTCTGCTGCACATGTAAGTGCAAGAGATCCTGAAGCACTCACTCATCATGGGAAAGTACCAATGTGTTTCTTCATTGGTTGATGGAAGAAACATCTTACAAAAACTCTCCACATTATTGACTTTTTAAAATGTTTCTAGGAATCGTTCTAGATGAATGCTTATTAGCCTTTGTCAGTATATAGTTTTGCAAAGTGTCGCTGTGGCGCAATCAGTTAGTGTGTAAGGCTATTAACCAAAAGGTTGGTGGTTCAATCCCACCCAGGGACTTAATTGACCTTGTTATCAGATTTTGGTGATCTTTAAGTAGACAAGTCAAAATTTCAAACCCCCTGTTATGGTGTAGGGTACCTGGCCTTCTCTGATGTAATCAGAGTTAGATTTGATTCAGTGATTTTATAAAAACAGCTAGGAAGCACAATTTAGCAGTGGGTTGCAGAGAAAAAGAAATATGCTGGCAGAAAAATCCAATTGAGTGATTAAACAGCTCTTCATTTTCTGGCTTTATTTTTATGCTAACTAATTTGTTCTCTGAAAAGTGTCCACAAAGCCAAGTATCTGATTAACATATTTGTAGTGATGGTTTTTCACCTATTACTAAATTAAACTTGCTTCATTGGAAAGGCAGCAAGATGCATCCTCATTTCAATATCTACTGAAATAATACAGGTTGACACCAGGAAACATTAACGCCACTGCATCCTTGCTGCTTTCTCATGTGGAAGTCTGTTTAATGTGAAAACAAGGTGATATCTAATTAGCACACAGGTAAGGAATTAAGAAAATCTTTATTTAAGGGTGAAGATGTTTCTCACAAAATCGTTGCCCCAATGCATCATTGAAATTCAAGCTGGAAAGATGATTTTAATATATCACTTGTACATTTTGTATTGCTCTTCTGGTGACAATGTAGTTTGTTTTTGTCAATTACCATTTTAATAATCGGGTAAAGAAAATTAATTGGATTTTTGAAAGAAAACAATACTGTCAATATACTATTAAAACAAATTAAAATGGTAAAAGTTATTGTACTTTAAGTAAAAATAAAAGAGCAAAAATATCAATCCCAGTTTTGGATTACTTTAATTAACAAAAAAAAAATGCATATAGCAGAGGATAGTTTCAATCTGCCTACCTCTGGGTTATGGACCCAGCATGCTTCCATTACAGTACTCTGCTGCACATGTAAGTGCAAGAGATCCTGAAGCACTCACTCATCATGGGAAAGTACCAATGTGTTTCTTCATTGGTTGATGGAAGAAACATCATACAAAAACTCTCCACATTATTGACTTTTTAAAATGTTTCTAGGAATCGTTCTAGATGAATGCTTATTAGCCTTTGTCAGTATGTACTTTTGCAAAGTGTCGCGGTGGCGCAATCAGTTAGTGTGTAAGGCTATTAACCAAAAGGTTGGTGGTTCAATCCCACCCAGGGACTTAATTGACCTTGTTATCAGATTTTGGTGATCTTTAAGTAGACAAGTCAAAATTTCGAAAACCTCTGTTATGGTGTAGGGTACCTGGCCTTCTCTGATGTAATCAGAGTTAGATTTGATTCAGTGATTTTATAAAAACAGCTAGGAAGCACAATTTAGCAGTGGGTTGCAGAGAAAAAGAAATATGCTGGCAAAAAAATCCAATTGACTGATTAAACAGCTCTTCATTTTCTGGCTTTATTTTTATGCTAACAAATTTGTTCTCTGAAAAGTGTCCACAAAGCCAAGTATCTGATTAACATCTTTGTAGGGATGGTTTTTCACCTATTACTAAATTAAACTTGCTTCATTGGAAAGGCAGCAAGATGCATCCTCATTTCAATATCTACTGAAATAATACAGGTTGACACCAGGAAACATTAACGCCACTGCATCCTTGCTGCTTTCTCATGTGGAAGTCTGTTTAATGTGAAAACAAGGTGATATCTAATTAGCACACAGGTAAGGAATTAAGAAAATCTTTATTTAAGGGTGAAGATGTTTCTCACAAAATCGTTGCCCCAATGCATCATTGAAATTCAAGCTGGAAAGATGATTTTAATATATCACTTGTACATTTTGTATTGCTCTTCTGGTGACAATGTAGTTTGCTTTTGTCAATTACCATTTTAATAATCGGGTAAAGAAAATTAATTGGATTTTTGAAAGAAAACAATACTGTCAATATACTATTAAAACAAATTAAAATGGTAAAAGTTATTGTACTTTAAGTAAAAATAAAAGAGCAAAAATATCAATCCCAGTTTTGGATTACTTTAATTAACAAAAAAAAAATGCATATAGCAGAGGATAGTTTCAATCTGCCTACCTCTGGGTTATGGACCCAGCATGCTTCCATTACAGTACTCTGCTGCACATGTAAGTGCAAGAGATCCTGAAGCACTCACTCATCATGGGAAAGTACCAATGTGTTTCTTCATTGGTTGATGGAAGAAACATCATACAAAAACTCTCCACATTATTGACTTTTTAAAATGTTTCTAGGAATCGTTCTAGATGAATGCTTATTAGCCTTTGTCAGTATGTACTTTTGCAAAGTGTCGCGGTGGCGCAATCAGTTAGTGTGTAAGGCTATTAACCAAAAGGTTGGTGGTTCAATCCCACCCAGGGACTTAATTGACCTTGTTATCAGATTTTGGTGATCTTTAAGTAGACAAGTCAAAATTTCAAACCCCCTGTTATGGTGTAGGGTACCTGGCCTTCTCTGATGTAATCAGAGTTAGATTTGATTCAGTGATTTTATAAAAACAGCTAGGAAGCACAATTTAGCAGTGGGTTGCAGAGAAAAAGAAAAATGCTGGCAGAAAAATCCAATTGAGTGATTAAACAGCTCTTCATTTTCTGGCTTTATTTTTATGCTAACTAATTTGTTCTCTGAAAAGTGTCCACAAAGCCAAGTATCTGATTAACATATTTGTAGGGATGGTTTTTCACCTATTACTAAATTAAACTTGCTTCATTGGAAAGGCAGCAAGATGCATCCTCATTTCAATATCTACTGAAATAATACAGGTTGACACCAGGAAACATTAACGCCACTGCATCCTTGCTGCTTTCTCATGTGGAAGTCTGTTTAATGTGAAAACAAGGTGATATCTAATTAGCACACAGGTAAGGAATTAAGAAAATCTTTATTTAAGGGTGAAGATGTTTCTCACAAAATCGTTGCCCCAATGCATCATTGAAATTCAAGCTGGAAAGATGATTTTAATATATCACTTGTACATTTTGTATTGCTCTTCTGGTGACAATGTAGTTTGTTTTTGTCAATTACCATTTTAATAATCGGGTAAAGAAAATTAATTGGATTTTTGAAAGAAAACAATACTGTCAATATACTATTAAAACAAATTAAAATGGTAAAAGTTATTGTACTTTAAGTAAAAATAAAAGAGCAAAAATATCAATCCCAGTTTTGGATTACTTTAATTAACAAAAAAAATGCATATAGCAGAGGATAGTTTCAATCTGCCTACCTCTGGGTTATGGACCCAGCATGCTTCCATTACAGTACTCTGCTGCACATGTAAGTGCAAGAGATCCTGAAGCACTCACTCATCATGGGAAAGTACCAATGTGTTTCTTCATTGGTTGATGGAAGAAACATCTTACAAAAACTCTCCACATTATTGACTTTTTAAAATGTTTCTAGGAATCGTTCTAGATGAATGCTTATTAGCCTTTGTCAGTATATAGTTTTGCAAAGTGTCGCTGTGGCGCAATCAGTTAGTGTGTAAGGCTATTAACCAAAAGGTTGGTGGTTCAATCCCACCCAGGGACTTAATTGAACTTGTTATCAGATTTTGGTGATCTTTAAGTAGACAAGTCAAAATTTCAAACCCCCTGTTATGGTGTAGGGTACCTGGCCTTCTCTGATGTAATCAGAGTTAGATTTGATTCAGTGATTTTATAAAAACAGCTAGGAAGCACAATTTAGCAGTGGGTTGCAGAGAAAAAGAAATATGCTGGCAGAAAAATCCAATTGAGTGATTAAACAGCTCTTCATTTTCTGGCTTTATTTTTATGCTAACTAATTTGTTCTCTGAAAAGTGTCCACAAAGCCAAGTATCTGATTAACATATTTGTAGTGATGGTTTTTCACCTATTACTAAATTAAACTTGCTTCATTGGAAAGGCAGCAAGATGCATCCTCATTTCAATATCTACTGAAATAATACAGGTTGACACCAGGAAACATTAACGCCATTGCATCCTTGCTGCTTTCTCATGTGGAAGTCTGTTTAATGTGAAAACAAGGTGATATCTAATTAGCACACAGGTAAGGAATTAAGAAAATCTTTATTTAAGGGTGAAGATGTTTCTCACAAAATCGTTGCCCCAATGCATCATTGAAATTCAAGCTGGAAAGATGATTTTAATATATCACTTGTACATTTTGTATTGCTCTTCTGGTGACAATGTAGTTTGTTTTTGTCAATTACCATTTTAATAATCGGGTAAAGAAAATTAATTGGATTTTTGAAAGAAAACAATACTGTCAATATACTATTAAAACAAATTAAAATGGTAAAAGTTATTGTACTTTAAGTAAAAATAAAAGCTAAAATATCAATCCCAGTTTTGGATTACTTTAATGAACAAAAAAAAAATGCATATAGCAAAGGATAGTTTCAATCTGCCTACCTCTGGGTTATGGGCCCAGCATGCTTCCAGTGCAGTACTCTGCTGCACATGTAAGTGCAAGAGATCCTGAAGCACTCACTCATCATGCGAAAGTACCAATGTGTTTCTTCATTGGTTGCTGGAAGAAACATCTTACAAAAACTCTCCAGATTATTGACTTTTTAAAGTTTTTCTAGGAAACGTTCTAGATGAATGCTTATTAGTCTTTGTCAGTATGCACTTTTTGCAAAGTGTCTCTGTGGCGCAATCGGTTAGTGTGTTCAGCTATTAATCAAAAGGTTGGTGGTTCAATCCCACCCAGGGACGTAATTGACCTTGTGATCAGATTTTGGTGATATTTAAGTAGACAAGTCAAAATTTCGAAAACCCCTGTTATGGTGTAGGGTACCTGGCCTTCTCTGATGTAATCAGAGTTAGATTTGATTCAGTGATTTTATAAAAACAGCTAGGAAGCACAATTTAGCAGTGGGTTGCAGAGAAAAAGAAATATGCTGGCAAAAAAATCCAATTGACTGATTAAACAGCTCTTCATTTTCTGGCTTTATTTTTATGCTAACAAATTTGTTCTCTGAAAAGTGTCCACAAAGCCAAGTATCTGATTAACATCTTTGTAGGGATGGTTTTTCACCTATTACTAAATTAAACTTGCTTCATTGGAAAGGCAGCAAGATGCATCCTCATTTCAATATCTACTGAAATAATACAGGTTGACACCAGGAAACATTAACGCCACTGCATCCTTGCTGCTTTCTCATGTGGAAGTCTGTTTAATGTGAAAACAAGGTGATATCTAATTAGCACACAGGTAAGCAATTAAGAAAATCTTTATTTAAGGGTGAAGATGTTTCTCACAAAATCGTTGCCCCAATGCATCATTGAAATTCAAGCTGGAAAGATGATTTTAATATATCACTTGTACATTTTGTATTGCTCTTCTGGTGACAATGTAGTTTGTTTTTGTCAATTACCATTTTAATGATCGGGTAAAGAAAATTAATTGGATTTTTGAAAGAAAACAATACTGTCAATATACTATTAAAACAAATTAAAATGGTAAAAGTTATTGTACTTTAAGTAAAAATAAAAGCTAAAATATCAATCCCAGTTTTGGATTACTTTAATGAACAAAAAAAAAATGCATATAGCAAAGGATAGTTTCAATCTGCCTACCTCTGGGTTATGGGCCCAGCATGCTTCCAGTGCAGTACTCTGCTGCACATGTAAGTGCAAGAGATCCTGAAGCACTCACTCATCATGCGAAAGTACCAATGTGTTTCTTCATTGGTTGCTGGAAGAAACATCTTACAAAAACTCTCCAGATTATTGACTTTTTAAAGTTTTTCTAGGAAACGTTCTAGATGAATGCTTATTAGTCTTTGTCAGTATGTACTTTTTGCAAAGTGTCTCTGTGGCGCAATCGGTTAGTGTGTTCAGCTATTAATCAAAAGGTTGGTGATTCAATCCCACCCAGGGATGTAATTGACTTTGTGATCAGATTTTGGTGATATTTAAGTAGACAAGTCAAAATTTCGAAAACCCCTGTTATGGTGTAGGGTACCTGGCCTTCTCTGATGTAATCAGAGTTAGATTTGATTCAGTGATTTTATAAAAACAGCTAGGAAGCACAATTTAGCAGTGGGTTGCAGAGAAAAAGAAATATGCTGGCAAAAAAATCCAATTGACTGATTAAACAGCTCTTCATTTTCTGGCTTTATTTTTATGCTAACAAATTTGTTCTCTGAAAAGTGTCCACAAAGCCAAGTATCTGATTAACATCTTTGTAGGGATGGTTTTTCACCTATTACTAAATTAAACTTGCTTCATTGGAAAGGCAGCAAGATGCATCCTCATTTCAATATCTACTGAAATAATACAGGTTGACACCAGGAAACATTAACGCCACTGCATCCTTGCTGCTTTCTCATGTGGAAGTCTGTTTAATGTGAAAACAAGGTGATATCTAATTAGCACACAGGTAAGGAATTAAGAAAATCTTTATTTAAGGGTGAAGATGTTTCTCACAAAATCGTTGCCCCAATGCATCATTGAAATTCAAGCTGGAAAGATGATTTTAATATATCACTTGTACATTTTGTATTGCTCTTCTGGTGACAATGTAGTTTGCTTTTGTCAATAACCATTTTAATAATCGGGTAAAGAAAATTAATTGGATTTTTGAAAGAAAACAATACTGTCAATATACTATTAAAATAAAATTAAAATGGTAAAAGTTATTGTACTTTAAGTAAAAATAAAAGAGCAAAAATATCAATCCCAGTTTTGGATTACTTTAATTAACAAAAAAAAAATGCATATAGCAGAGGATAGTTTCAATCTGCCTACCCCTGGGTTATGGACCCAGCATGCTTCCATTACAGTACTCTGCTGCACATGTAAGTGCAAGAGATCCTGAAGCACTCACTCATCATGGGAAAGTACCAATGTGTTTCTTCATTGGTTGATGGAAGAAACATCATACAAAAACTCTCCACATTATTGACTTTTTAAAATGTTTCTAGGAATCGTTCTAGATGAATGCTTATTAGCCTTTGTCAGTATGTACTTTTGCAAAGTGTCGCGGTGGCGCAATCAGTTAGTGTGTAAGGCTATTAACCAAAAGGTTGGTGGTTCAATCCCACCCAGGGACTTAATTGACCTTGTTATCAGATTTTGGTGATCTTTAAGTAGACAAGTCAAAATGTCAAACCCCCTGTTATGGTGTAGGGTACCTGGCCTTCTCTGATGTAATCAGAGTTAGATTTGATTCAGTGATTTTATAAAAACAGCTAGGAAGCACAATTTAGCAGTGGGTTGCAGAGAAAAAGAAAAATGCTGGCAGAAAAATCCAATTGAGTGATTAAACAGCTCTTCATTTTCTGGCTTTATTTTTATGCTAACTAATTTGTTCTCTGAAAAGTGTCCACAAAGCCAAGTATCTGATTAACATATTTGTAGGGATGGTTTTTCACCTATTACTAAATTAAACTTGCTTCATTGGAAAGGCAGCAAGATGCATCCTCATTTCAATATCTACTGAAATAATACAGGTTGACACCAGGAAACATTAACGCCACTGCATCCTTGCTGCTTTCTCATGTGGAAGTCTGTTTAATGTGAAAACAAGGTGATATCTAATTAGCACACAGGTAAGGAATTAAGAAAATCTTTATTTAAGGGTGAAGATGTTTCTCACAAAATCGTTGCCCCAATGCATCATTGAAATTCAAGCTGGAAAGATGATTTTAATATATCACTTGTACATTTTGTATTGCTCTTCTGGTGACAATGTAGTTTGTTTTTGTCAATTACCATTTTAATAATAGGGTAAAGAAAATTAAGTGGATTTTTGAAAGAAAACAATACTGTCAATATACTATTAAAACAAATTAAAATGGTAAAAGTTATTGTACTTTAAGTAAAAATAAAAGCTAAAATATCAATCCCAGTTTTGGATTACTTTAATGAACAAAAAAAAATGCATATAGCAAAGGATAGTTTCAATCTGCCTACCTCTGGGTTATGGACCCAGCATGCTTCCATTGCAGTACTCTGCTGCACATGTAAGTGCAAGAGATCCTGAAGCACTCACTCATCATGCGAAAGTACCAATGTGTTTCTTCATTGGTTGCTGGAAGAAACATCTTACAAACACTCTCCAGATTATTGACTTTTTAAAGTTTTTCTAGGAAACGTTCTAGATGAATGCTTATTAGTCTTTGTCAGTATACACTTTTCGCAAAGTGTCTCTGTGGCGCAATCGGTTAGTGTGTTCAGCTATTAATCAAAAGGTTGGTGGTTCAATCCCACCCAGGGACGTAATTGACCTTGTGATCAGATTTTGGTGATATTTAAGTAGACAAGTCAAAATTGCAAACCCCCTCTTATGGTGTAGGGTACCTGGCCTTCTCTGATGTAATCAGAGTTAGATTTGATTCAGTGATTTTATAAAAACAGCTAGGAAGCACAATTTAGCAGTGGGTTGCAGAGAAAAAGAAATATGCTGGCAGAAAAATCCAATTGAATGATTAAACAGCTCTTCATTTTCTGGCTTTATTTTTATGCTAACTAATTTGTTCTCTGAAAAGTGTCCACAAAGCCAAGTATCTGATTAACATATTTGTAGTGATGGTTTTTCACCTATTACTAAATTAAACTTGCTTCATTGGAAAGGCAGCAAGATGCATCCTCATTTCAATATCTACTGAAATAATACAGGTTGACACCAGGAAACATTAACGCCACTGCATCCTTGCTGCTTTCTCATGTGGAAGTCTGTTTAATGTGAAAACAAGGTGATATCTAATTAGCACACAGGTAAGGAATTAAGAAAATCTTTATTTAAGGGTGAAGATGTTTCTCACAAAATCGTTGCCCCAATGCATCATTGAAATTCAAGCTGAAAAGATGATTTTAATATATCACTTGTACATTTTGTATTGCTCTTCTGGTGACAATGTAGTTTGTTTTTGTCAATTACCATTTTAATAATCAGGTAAAGAAAATTAATTGGATTTTTGAAAGAAAACAATACTGTCAATATACTATTAAAAAAAATTAAAATGGTAAAAGTTATTGTACTTTAAGTAAAAATAAAAGCTAAAATATCAATCCCAGTTTTGGATTACTTTAATGAACAAAAAAAAAATGCATATAGCAAAGGATAGTTTCAATCTGCCTACCTCTGGGTTATGGGCCCAGCATGCTTCCAGTGCAGTACTCTGCTGCACATGTAAGTGCAAGAGATCCTGAAGCACTCACTCATCATGCGAAAGTACCAATGTGTTTCTTCATTGGTTGCTGGAAGAAACATCTTACAAAAACTCTCCAGATTATTGACTTTTTAAAGTTTTTCTAGGAAACGTTCTAGATGAATGCTTATTAGTCTTTGTCAGTATGTACTTTTTGCAAAGTGTCTCTGTGGCGCAATCGGTTAGTGTGTTCAGCTATTAATCAAAAGGTTGGTGGTTCAATCCCACCCAGGGACGTAATTGACCTTGTGATCAGATTTTGGTGATTTTTAAGTAGACAAGTCAAAATTTCGAAAACCCCTGTTATGGTGTAGGGTACCTGGCCTTCTCTGATGTAATCAGAGTTAGATTTGATTCAGTGATTTTATAAAAACAGCTAGGAAGCACAATTTAGCAGTGGGTTGCAGAGAAAAAGAAATATGCTGGCAAAAAAATCCAATTGACTGATTAAACAGCTCTTCATTTTCTGGCTTTATTTTTATGCTAACAAATTTGTTCTCTGAAAAGTGTCCACAAAGCCAAGTATCTGATTAACATCTTTGTAGGGATGGTTTTTCACCTATTACTAAATTAAACTTGCTTCATTGGAAAGGCAGCAAGATGCATCCTCATTTCAATATCTACTGAAATAATACAGGTTGACACCAGGAAACATTAACGCCACTGCATCCTTGCTGCTTTCTCATGTGGAAGTCTGTTTAATGTGAAAACAAGGTGATATCTAATTAGCACACAGGTAAGGAATTAAGAAAATCTTTATTTAAGGGTGAAGATGTTTCTCACAAAATCGTTGCCCCAATGCATCATTGAAATTCAAGCTGGAAAGATGATTTTAATATATCACTTGTACATGTTGTATTGCTCTTCTGGTGACAATGTAGTTTGCTTTTGTCAATTACCATTTTAATAATCGGGTAAAGAAAATTAATTGGATTTTTGAAAGAAAACAATACTGTCAATATACTATTAAAACAAATTAAAATGGTAAAAGTTATTGTACTTTAAGTAAAAAGAAAAGAGCAAAAATATCAATCCCAGTTTTGGATTACTTTAATTAACAAAAAAAAAATGCATATAGCAGAGGATAGTTTCAATCTGCCTACCTCTGGGTTATGGACCCAGCATGCTTCCATTACAGTACTCTGCTGCACATGTAAGTGCAAGAGATCCTAAAGCACTCACTCATCATGGGAAAGTACCAATGTGTTTCTTCATTGGTTGATGGAAGAAACATCATACAAAAACTCTCCACATTATTGACTTTTTAAAATGTTTCTAGGAATCGTTCTAGATGAATGCTTATTAGCCTTTGTCAGTATGTACTTTTGCAAAGTGTCGCGGAGGCGCAATCAGTTAGTGTGTAAGGCTTTTAACCAAAAGGTTGGTGGTTCAATCCCACCCAGGGACTTAATTGACCTTGTTATCAGATTTTGGTGATCTTTAAGTAGACAAGTCAAAATTTCAAACCCCCTGTTATGGTGTAGGGTACCTGGCCTTCTCTGATGTAATCAGAGTTAGATTTGATTCAGTGATTTTATAAAAACAGCTAGGAAGCACAATTTAGCAGTGGGTTGCAGAGAAAAAGAAAAATGCTGGCAGAAAAATCCAATTGAGTGATTAAACAGCTCTTCATTTTCTGGCTTTATTTTTATGCTAACTAATTTGTTCTCTGAAAAGTGTCCACAAAGCCAAGTATCTGATTAACATATTTGTAGGGATGGTTTTTCACCTATTACTAAATTAAACTTGCTTCATTGGAAAGGCAGCAAGATGCATCCTCATTTCAATATCTACTGAAATAATACAGGTTGACACCAGGAAACATTAACGCCACTGCATCCTTGCTGCTTTCTCATGTGGAAGTCTGTTTAATGTGAAAACAAGGTGATATCTAATTAGCACACAGGTAAGGAATTAAGAAAATCTTTATTTAAGGGTGAAGATGTTTCTCACAAAATCGTTGCCCCAATGCATCATTGAAATTCAAGCTGGAAAGATGATTTTAATATATCACTTGTACATTTTGTATTGCTCTTCTGGTGACAATGTAGTTTGTTTTTGTCAATTACCATTTTAATAATAGGGTAAAGAAAATTAAGTGGATTTTTGAAAGAAAACAATACTGTCAATATACTATTAAAACAAATTAAAATGGTAAAAGTTATTGTACTTTAAGTAAAAATAAAAGCTAAAATATCAATCCCAGTTTTGGATTACTTTAATGAACAAAAAAAAATGCATATAGCAAAGGATAGTTTCAATCTGCCTACCTCTGGGTTATGGACCCAGCATGCTTCCATTGCAGTACTCTGCTGCACATGTAAGTGCAAGAGATCCTGAAGCACTCACTCATCATGCGAAAGTACCAATGTGTTTCTTCATTGGTTGCTGGAAGAAACATCTTACAAACACTCTCCAGATTATTGACTTTTTAAAGTTTTTCTAGGAAACGTTCTAGATGAATGCTTATTAGTCTTTGTCAGTATACACTTTTCGCAAAGTGTCTCTGTGGCGCAATCGGTTAGTGTGTTCAGCTATTAATCAAAAGGTTGGTGGTTCAATCCCACCCAGGGACGTAATTGACCTTGTGATCAGATTTTGGTGATATTTAAGTAGACAAGTCAAAATTGCAAACCCCCTCTTATGGTGTAGGGTACCTGGCCTTCTCTGATGTAATCAGAGTTAGATTTGATTCAGTGATTTTATAAAAACAGCTAGGAAGCACAATTTAGCAGTGGGTTGCAGAGAAAAAGAAATATGCTGGCAGAAAAATCCAATTGAATGATTAAACAGCTCTTCATTTTCTGGCTTTATTTTTATGCTAACTAATTTGTTCTCTGAAAAGTGTCCACAAAGCCAAGTATCTGATTAACATATTTGTAGTGATGGTTTTTCACCTATTACTAAATTAAACTTGCTTCATTGGAAAGGCAGCAAGATGCATCCTCATTTCAATATCTACTGAAATAATACAGGTTGACACCAGGAAACATTAACGCCACTGCATCCTTGCTGCTTTCTCATGTGGAAGTCTGTTTAATGTGAAAACAAGGTGATATCTAATTAGCACACAGGTAAGGAATTAAGAAAATCTTTATTTAAGGGTGAAGATGTTTCTCACAAAATCGTTGCCCCAATGCATCATTGAAATTCAAGCTGAAAAGATGATTTTAATATATCACTTGTACATTTTGTATTGCTCTTCTGGTGACAATGTAGTTTGTTTTTGTCAATTACCATTTTAATAATCAGGTAAAGAAAATTAATTGGATTTTTGAAAGAAAACAATACTGTCAATATACTATTAAAAAAAATTAAAATGGTAAAAGTTATTGTACTTTAAGTAAAAATAAAAGCTAAAATATCAATCCCAGTTTTGGATTACTTTAATGAACAAAAAAAAAATGCATATAGCAAAGGATAGTTTCAATCTGCCTACCTCTGGGTTATGGGCCCAGCATGCTTCCAGTGCAGTACTCTGCTGCACATGTAAGTGCAAGAGATCCTGAAGCACTCACTCATCATGCGAAAGTACCAATGTGTTTCTTCATTGGTTGCTGGAAGAAACATCTTACAAAAACTCTCCAGATTATTGACTTTTTAAAGTTTTTCTAGGAAACGTTCTAGATGAATGCTTATTAGTCTTTGTCAGTATGTACTTTTTGCAAAGTGTCTCTGTGGCGCAATCGGTTAGTGTGTTCAGCTATTAATCAAAAGGTTGGTGGTTCAATCCCACCCAGGGACGTAATTGACCTTGTGATCAGATTTTGGTGATTTTTAAGTAGACAAGTCAAAATTTCGAAAACCCCTGTTATGGTGTAGGGTACCTGGCCTTCTCTGATGTAATCAGAGTTAGATTTGATTCAGTGATTTTATAAAAACAGCTAGGAAGCACAATTTAGCAGTGGGTTGCAGAGAAAAAGAAATATGCTGGCAAAAAAATCCAATTGACTGATTAAACAGCTCTTCATTTTCTGGCTTTATTTTTATGCTAACAAATTTGTTCTCTGAAAAGTGTCCACAAAGCCAAGTATCTGATTAACATCTTTGTAGGGATGGTTTTTCACCTATTACTAAATTAAACTTGCTTCATTGGAAAGGCAGCAAGATGCATCCTCATTTCAATATCTACTGAAATAATACAGGTTGACACCAGGAAACATTAACGCCACTGCATCCTTGCTGCTTTCTCATGTGGAAGTCTGTTTAATGTGAAAACAAGGTGATATCTAATTAGCACACAGGTAAGGAATTAAGAAAATCTTTATTTAAGGGTGAAGATGTTTCTCACAAAATCGTTGCCCCAATGCATCATTGAAATTCAAGCTGGAAAGATGATTTTAATATATCACTTGTACATGTTGTATTGCTCTTCTGGTGACAATGTAGTTTGCTTTTGTCAATTACCATTTTAATAATCGGGTAAAGAAAATTAATTGGATTTTTGAAAGAAAACAATACTGTCAATATACTATTAAAACAAATTAAAATGGTAAAAGTTATTGTACTTTAAGTAAAAAGAAAAGAGCAAAAATATCAATCCCAGTTTTGGATTACTTTAATTAACAAAAAAAAAATGCATATAGCAGAGGATAGTTTCAATCTGCCTACCTCTGGGTTATGGACCCAGCATGCTTCCATTACAGTACTCTGCTGCACATGTAAGTGCAAGAGATCCTAAAGCACTCACTCATCATGGGAAAGTACCAATGTGTTTCTTCATTGGTTGATGGAAGAAACATCATACAAAAACTCTCCACATTATTGACTTTTTAAAATGTTTCTAGGAATCGTTCTAGATGAATGCTTATTAGCCTTTGTCAGTATGTACTTTTGCAAAGTGTCGCGGAGGCGCAATCAGTTAGTGTGTAAGGCTTTTAACCAAAAGGTTGGTGGTTCAATCCCACCCAGGGACTTAATTGACCTTGTTATCAGATTTTGGTGATCTTTAAGTAGACAAGTCAAAATTTCAAACCCCCTGTTATGGTGTAGGGTACCTGGCCTTCTCTGATGTAATCAGAGTTAGATTTGATTCAGTGATTTTATAAAAACAGCTAGGAAGCACAATTTAGCAGTGGGTTGCAGAGAAAAAGAAAAATGCTGGCAGAAAAATCCAATTGAGTGATTAAACAGCTCTTCATTTTCTGGCTTTATTTTTATGCTAACTAATTTGTTCTCTGAAAAGTGTCCACAAAGCCAAGTATCTGATTAACATATTTGTAGGGATGGTTTTTCACCTATTACTAAATTAAACTTGCTTCATTGGAAAGGCAGCAAGATGCATCCTCATTTCAATATCTACTGAAATAATACAGGTTGACACCAGGAAACATTAACGCCACTGCATCCTTGCTGCTTTCTCATGTGGAAGTCTGTTTAATGTGAAAACAAGGTGATATCTAATTAGCACACAGGTAAGGAATTAAGAAAATCTTTATTTAAGGGTGAAGATGTTTCTCACAAAATCGTTGCCCCAATGCATCATTGAAATTCAAGCTGGAAAGATGATTTTAATATATTACTTGTACATTTTGTATTGCTCTTCTGGTGACAATGTAGTTTGTTTTTGTCAATTACCATTTTAATAATCGGGTAAAGAAAATTAATTGGATTTTTGAAAGAAAACAATACTGTCAATATACTATTAAAAAAAATTAAAATGGTAAAAGTTATTGTACTTTAAGTAAAAATAAAAGCTAAAATATCAATCCCAGTTTTGGATTACTTTAATGAACAAAAAAAAAATGCATATAGCAAAGGATAGTTTCAATCTGCCTACCTCTGGGTTATGGGCCCAGCATGCTTCCAGTGCAGTACTCTGCTGCACATGTAAGTGCAAGAGATCCTGAAGCACTCACTCATCATGCGAAAGTACCAATGTGTTTCTTCATTGGTTGCTGGAAGAAACATCTTACAAACACTCTCCAGATTATTGACTTTTTAAAGTTTTTCTAGGAAACGTTCTAGATGAATGCTTATTAGTCTTTGTCAGTATATACTTTTCGCAAAGTGTCTCTGTGGCGCAATCGGTTAGTGTGTTCAGCTATTAATCAAAAGGTTGGTGGTTCAATCCCACCCAGGGACGTAATTGACCTTGTGATCAGATTTTGGTGATATTTAAGTAGACAAGTCAAAATTGCAAACCCCCTCTTATGGTGTAGGGTACCTGGCCTTCTCTGATGTAATCAGAGTTAGATTTGATTCAGTGATTTTATAAAAACAGCTAGGAAGCACAATTTAGCAGTGGGTTGCAGAGAAAAAGAAATATGCTGGCAGAAAAATCCAATTGAATGATTAAACAGCTCTTCATTTTCTGGCTTTATTTTTATGCTAACTAATTTGTTCTCTGAAAAGTGTCCACAAAGCCAAGTATCTGATTAACATATTTGTAGTGATGGTTTTTCACCTATTACTAAATTAAACTTGCTTCATTGGAAAGGCAGCAAGATGCATCCTCATTTCAATATCTACTGAAATAATACAGGTTGACACCAGGAAACATTAACGCCACTGCATCCTTGCTGCTTTCTCATGTGGAAGTCTGTTTAATGTGAAAACAAGGTGATATCTAATTAGCACACAGGTAAGGAATTAAGAAAATCTTTATTTAAGGGTGAAGATGTTTCTCACAAAATCGTTGCCCCAATGCATCATTGAAATTCAAGCTGAAAAGATGATTTTAATATATCACTTGTACATTTTGTATTGCTCTTCTGGTGACAATGTAGTTTGTTTTTGTCAATTACCATTTTAATAATCGGGTAAAGAAAATTAATTGGATTTTTGAAAGAAAACAATACTGTCAATATACTATTAAAAAAAATTAAAATGGTAAAAGTTATTGTACTTTAAGTAAAAATAAAAGCTAAAATATCAATCCCAGTTTTGGATTACTTTAATGAACAAAAAAAAAATGCATATAGCAAAGGATAGTTTCAATCTGCCTACCTCTGGGTTATGGGCCCAGCATGCTTCCAGTGCAGTACTCTGCTGCACATGTAAGTGCAAGAGATCCTGAAGCACTCACTCATCATGCGAAAGTACCAATGTGTTTCTTCATTGGTTGCTGGAAGAAACATCTTACAAAAACTCTCCAGATTATTGACTTTTTAAAGTTTTTCTAGGAAACGTTCTAGATGAATGCTTATTAGTCTTTGTCAGTATGTACTTTTTGCAAAGTGTCTCTGTGGCGCAATCGGTTAGTGTGTTCAGCTATTAATCAAAAGGTTGGTGGTTCAATCCCACCCAGGGACGTAATTGACCTTGTGATCAGATTTTGGTGATATTTAAGTAGACAAGTCAAAATTTCGAAAACCCCTGTTATGGTGTAGGGTACCTGGCCTTCTCTGATGTAATCAGAGTTAGATTTGATTCAGTGATTTTATAAAAACAGCTAGGAAGCACAATTTAGCAGTGGGTTGCAGAGAAAAAGAAATATGCTGGCAAAAAAATCCAATTGACTGATTAAACAGCTCTTCATTTTCTGGCTTTATTTTTATGCTAACAAATTTGTTCTCTGAAAAGTGTCCACAAAGCCAAGTATCTGATTAACATCTTTGTAGGGATGGTTTTTCACCTATTACTAAATTAAACTTGCTTCATTGGAAAGGCAGCAAGATGCATCCTCATTTCAATATCTACTGAAATAATACAGGTTGACACCAGGAAACATTAACGCCACTGCATCCTTGCTGCTTTCTCATGTGGAAGTCTGTTTAATGTGAAAACAAGGTGATATCTAATTAGCACACAGGTAAGGAATTAAGAAAATCTTTATTTAAGGGTGAAGATGTTTCTCACAAAATCGTTGCCCCAATGCATCATTGAAATTCAAGCTGGAAAGATGATTTTAATATATCACTTGTACATTTTGTATTGCTCTTCTGGTGACAATGTAGTTTGCTTTTGTCAATTACCATTTTAATAATCGGGTAAAGAAAATTAATTGGATTTTTGAAAGAAAACAATACTGTCAATATACTATTAAAACAAATTAAAATGGTAAAAGTTATTGTACTTTAAGTAAAAATAAAAGAGCAAAAATATCAATCCCAGTTTTGGATTACTTTAATTAACAAAAAAAAAAATGCATATAGCAGAGGATAGTTTCAATCTGCCTACCTCTGGGTTATGGACCCAGCATGCTTCCATTACAGTACTCTGCTGCACATGTAAGTGCAAGAGATCCTGAAGCACTCACTCATCATGGGAAAGTACCAATGTGTTTCTTCATTGGTTGATGGAAGAAACATCATACAAAAACTCTCCACATTATTGACTTTTTAAAATGTTTCTAGGAATCGTTCTAGATGAATGCTTATTAGCCTTTGTCAGTATGTACTTTTGCAAAGTGTCGCGGAGGCGCAATCAGTTAGTGTGTAAGGCTTTTAACCAAAAGGTTGGTGGTTCAATCCCACCCAGGGACTTAATTGACCTTGTTATCAGATTTTGGTGATCTTTAAGTAGACAAGTCAAAATTTCAAACCCCCTGTTATGGTGTAGGGTACCTGGCCTTCTCTGATGTAATCAGAGTTAGATTTGATTCAGTGATTTTATAAAAACAGCTAGGAAGCACAATTTAGCAGTGGGTTGCAGAGAAAAAGAAAAATGCTGGCAGAAAAATCCAATTGAGTGATTAAACAGCTCTTCATTTTCTGGCTTTATTTTTATGCTAACTAATTTGTTCTCTGAAAAGTGTCCACAAAGCCAAGTATCTGATTAACATATTTGTAGGGATGGTTTTTCACCTATTACTAAATTAAACTTGCTTCATTGGAAAGGCAGCAAGATGCATCCTCATTTCAATATCTACTGAAATAATACAGGTTGACACCAGGAAACATTAACGCCACTGCATCCTTGCTGCTTTCTCATGTGGAAGTCTGTTTAATGTGAAAACAAGGTGATATCTAATTAGCACACAGGTAAGGAATTAAGAAAATCTTTATTTAAGGGTGAAGATGTTTCTCACAAAATCGTTGCCCCAATGCATCATTGAAATTCAAGCTGGAAAGATGATTTTAATATATCACTTGTACATTTTGTATTGCTCTTCTGGTGACAATGTAGTTTGTTTTTGTCAATTACCATTTTAATAATCGGGTAAAGAAAATTAATTGGATTTTTGAAAGAAAACAATACTGTCAATATACTATTAAAAAAAATTAAAATGGTAAAAGTTATTGTACTTTAAGTAAAAATAAAAGCTAAAATATCAATCCCAGTTTTGGATTACTTTAATGAACAAAAAAAAAATGCATATAGCAAAGGATAGTTTCAATCTGCCTACCTCTGGGTTATGGGCCCAGCATGCTTCCAGTGCAGTACTCTGCTGCACATGTAAGTGCAAGAGATCCTGAAGCACTCACTCATCATGCGAAAGTACCAATGTGTTTCTTCATTGGTTGCTGGAAGAAACATCTTACAAACACTCTCCAGATTATTGACTTTTTAAAGTTTTTCTAGGAAACGTTCTAGATGAATGCTTATTAGTCTTTGTCAGTATATACTTTTCGCAAAGTGTCTCTGTGGCGCAATCGGTTAGTGTGTTCAGCTATTAATCAAAAGGTTGGTGGTTCAATCCCACCCAGGGACGTAATTGACCTTGTGATCAGATTTTGGTGATATTTAAGTAGACAAGTCAAAATTGCAAACCCCCTCTTATGGTGTAGGGTACCTGGCCTTCTCTGATGTAATCAGAGTTAGATTTGATTCAGTGATTTTATAAAAACAGCTAGGAAGCACAATTTAGCAGTGGGTTGCAGAGAAAAAGAAATATGCTGGCAGAAAAATCCAATTGAATGATTAAACAGCTCTTCATTTTCTGGCTTTATTTTTATGCTAACTAATTTGTTCTCTGAAAAGTGTCCACAAAGCCAAGTATCTGATTAACATATTTGTAGTGATGGTTTTTCACCTATTACTAAATTAAACTTGCTTCATTGGAAAGGCAGCAAGATGCATCCTCATTTCAATATCTACTGAAATAATACAGGTTGACACCAGGAAACATTAACGCCACTGCATCCTTGCTGCTTTCTCATGTGGAAGTCTGTTTAATGTGAAAACAAGGTGATATCTAATTAGCACACAGGTAAGGAATTAAGAAAATCTTTATTTAAGGGTGAAGATGTTTCTCACAAAATCGTTGCCCCAATGCATCATTGAAATTCAAGCTGAAAAGATGATTTTAATATATCACTTGTACATTTTGTATTGCTCTTCTGGTGACAATGTAGTTTGTTTTTGTCAATTACCATTTTAATAATCGGGTAAAGAAAATTAATTGGATTTTTGAAAGAAAACAATACTGTCAATATACTATTAAAAAAAATTAAAATGGTAAAAGTTATTGTACTTTAAGTAAAAATAAAAGCTAAAATATCAATCCCAGTTTTGGATTACTTTAATGAACAAAAAAAAAATGCATATAGCAAAGGATAGTTTCAATCTGCCTACCTCTGGGTTATGGGCCCAGCATGCTTCCAGTGCAGTACTCTGCTGCACATGTAAGTGCAAGAGATCCTGAAGCACTCACTCATCATGCGAAAGTACCAATGTGTTTCTTCATTGGTTGCTGGAAGAAACATCTTACAAAAACTCTCCAGATTATTGACTTTTTAAAGTTTTTCTAGGAAACGTTCTAGATGAATGCTTATTAGTCTTTGTCAGTATGTACTTTTTGCAAAGTGTCTCTGTGGCGCAATCGGTTAGTGTGTTCAGCTATTAATCAAAAGGTTGGTGGTTCAATCCCACCCAGGGACGTAATTGACCTTGTGATCAGATTTTGGTGATAATTAAGTAGACAAGTCAAAATTTCGAAAACCCCTGTTATGGTGTAGGGTACCTGGCCTTCTCTGATGTAATCAGAGTTAGATTTGATTCAGTGATTTTATAAAAACAGCTAGGAAGCACAATTTAGCAGTGGGTTGCAGAGAAAAAGAAATATGCTGGCAAAAAAATCCAATTGACTGATTAAACAGCTCTTCATTTTCTGGCTTTATTTTTATGCTAACAAATTTGTTCTCTGAAAAGTGTCCACAAAGCCAAGTATCTGATTAACATCTTTGTAGGGATGGTTTTTCACCTATTACTAAATTAAACTTGCTTCATTGGAAAGGCAGCAAGATGCATCCTCATTTCAATATCTACTGAAATAATACAGGTTGACACCAGGAAACATTAACGCCACTGCATCCTTGCTGCTTTCTCATGTGGAAGTCTGTTTAATGTGAAAACAAGGTGATATCTAATTAGCACACAGGTAAGGAATTAAGAAAATCTTTATTTAAGGGTGAAGATGTTTCTCACAAAATCGTTGCCCCAATGCATCATTGAAATTCAAGCTGGAAAGATGATTTTAATATATCACTTGTACATTTTGTATTGCTCTTCTGGTGACAATGTAGTTTGCTTTTGTCAATTACCATTTTAATAATCGGGTAAAGAAAATTAATTGGATTTTTGAAAGAAAACAATACTGTCAATATACTATTAAAACAAATTAAAATGGTAAAAGTTATTGTACTTTAAGTAAAAATAAAAGAGCAAAAATATCAATCCCAGTTTTGGATTACTTTAATTAACAAAAAAAAAATGCATATAGCAGAGGATAGTTTCAATCTGCCTACCTCTGGGTTATGGACCCAGCATGCTTCCATTACAGTACTCTGCTGCACATGTAAGTGCAAGAGATCCTGAAGCACTCACTCATCATGGGAAAGTACCAATGTGTTTCTTCATTGGTTGATGGAAGAAACATCATACAAAAACTCTCCACATTATTGACTTTTTAAAATGTTTCTAGGAATCGTTCTAGATGAATGCTTATTAGCCTTTGTCAGTATGTACTTTTGCAAAGTGTCGCGGTGGCGCAATCAGTTAGTGTGTAAGGCTTTTAACCAAAAGGTTGGTGGTTCAATCCCACCCAGGGACTTAATTGACCTTGTTATCAGATTTTGGTGATCTTTAAGTAGACAAGTCAAAATTTCAAACCCCCTGTTATGGTGTAGGGTACCTGGCCTTCTCTGATGTAATCAGAGTTAGATTTGATTCAGTGATTTTATAAAAACAGCTAGGAAGCACAATTTAGCAGTGGGTTGCAGAGAAAAAGAAAAATGCTGGCAGAAAAATCCAATTGAGTGATTAAACAGCTCTTCATTTTCTGGCTTTATTTTTATGCTAACTAATTTGTTCTCTGAAAAGTGTCCACAAAGCCAAGTATCTGATTAACATATTTGTAGGGATGGTTTTTCACCTATTACTAAATTAAACTTGCTTCATTGGAAAGGCAGCAAGATGCATCCTCATTTCAATATCTACTGAAATAATACAGGTTGACACCAGGAAACATTAACGCCACTGCATCCTTGCTGCTTTCTCATGTGGAAGTCTGTTTAATGTGAAAACAAGGTGATATCTAATTAGCACACAGGTAAGGAATTAAGAAAATCTTTATTTAAGGGTGAAGATGTTTCTCACAAAATCGTTGCCCCAATGCATCATTGAAATTCAAGCTGGAAAGATGATTTTAATATATCACTTGTACATTTTGTATTGCCCTTCTGGTGACAATGTAGTTTGTTTTTGTCAATTACCATTTTAATAATCGGGTAAAGAAAATTAATTGGATTTTTGAAAGAAAACAATACTGTCAATATACTATTAAAAAAAATTTAAATGGTAAAAGTTATTGTACTTTAAGTAAAAATAAAAGCTAAAATATCAATCCCAGTTTTGGATTACTTTAATGAACAAAAAAAAAATGCATATAGCAAAGGATAGTTTCAATCTGCCTACCTCTGGGTTATGGGCCCAGCATGCTTCCAGTGCAGTACTCTGCTGCACATGTAAGTGCAAGAGATCCTGAAGCACTCACTCATCATGCGAAAGTACCAATGTGTTTCTTCATTGGTTGCTGGAAGAAACATCTTACAAAAACTCTCCAGATTATTGACTTTTTAAAGTTTTTCTAGGAAACGTTCTAGATGAATGCTTATTAGTCTTTGTCAGTATGTACTTTTTGCAAAGTGTCTCTGTGGCGCAATCGGTTAGTGTGTTCAGCTATTAATCAAAAGGTTGGTGGTTCAATCCCACCCAGGGATGTAATTGACCTTGTGATCAGATTTTGGTGATATTTAAGTAGACAAGTCAAAATTTCGAAAACCCCTGTTATGGTGTAGGGTACCTGGCCTTCTCTGATGTAATCAGAGTTAGATTTGATTCAGTGATTTTATAAAAACAGCTAGGAAGCACAATTTAGCAGTGGGTTGCAGAGAAAAAGAAATATGCTGGCAAAAAAATCCAATTGACTGATTAAACAGCTCTTCATTTTCTGGCTTTATTTTTATGCTAACAAATTTGTTCTCTGAAAAGTGTCCACAAAGCCAAGTATCTGATTAACATCTTTGTAGGGATGGTTTTTCACCTATTACTAAATTAAACTTGCTTCATTGGAAAGGCAGCAAGATGCATCCTCATTTCAATATCTACTGAAATAATACAGGTTGACACCAGGAAACATTAACGCCACTGCATCCTTGCTGCTTTCTCATGTGGAAGTCTGTTTAATGTGAAAACAAGGTGATATCTAATTAGCACACAGGTAAGGAATTAAGAAAATCTTTATTTAAGGGTGAAGATGTTTCTCACAAAATCGTTGCCCCAATGCATCATTGAAATTCAAGCTGGAAAGATGATTTTAATATATCACTTGTACATTTTGTATTGCTCTTCTGGTGACAATGTAGTTTGCTTTTGTCAATTACCATTTTAATAATCGGGTAAAGAAAATTAATTGGATTTTTGAAAGAAAACAATACTGTCAATATACTATTAAAACAAATTAAAATGGTAAAAGTTATTGTACTTTAAGTAAAAATAAAAGAGCAAAAATATCAATCCCAGTTTTGGATTACTTTAATTAACAAAAAAAAAATGCATATAGCAGAGGATAGTTTCAATCTGCCTACCTCTGGGTTATGGACCCAGCATGCTTCCATTACAGTACTCTGCTGCACATGTAAGTGCAAGAGATCCTGAAGCACTCACTCATCATGGGAAAGTACCAATGTGTTTCTTCATTGGTTGATGGAAGAAACATCATACAAAAACTCTCCACATTATTGACTTTTTAAAATGTTTCTAGGAATCGTTCTAGATGAATGCTTATTAGCCTTTGTCAGTATGTACTTTTGCAAAGTGTCGCGGTGGCGCAATCAGTTAGTGTGTAAGGCTTTTAACCAAAAGGTTGGTGGTTCAATCCCACCCAGGGACTTAATTGACCTTGTTATCAGATTTTGGTGATCTTTAAGTAGACAAGTCAAAATTTCAAACCCCCTGTTATGGTGTAGGGTACCTGGCCTTCTCTGATGTAATCAGAGTTAGATTTGATTCAGTGATTTTATAAAAACAGCTAGGAAGCACAATTTAGCAGTGGGTTGCAGAGAAAAAGAAAAATGCTGGCAGAAAAATCCAATTGAGTGATTAAACAGCTCTTCATTTTCTGGCTTTATTTTTATGCTAACTAATTTGTTCTCTGAAAAGTGTCCACAAAGCCAAGTATCTGATTAACATATTTGTAGGGATGGTTATTCACCTATTACTAAATTAAACTTGCTTCATTGGAAAGGCAGCAAGATGCATCCTCATTTCAATATCTACTGAAATAATACAGGTTGACACCAGGAAACATTAACGCCACTGCATCCTTGCTGCTTTCTCATGTGGAAGTCTGTTTAATGTGAAAACAAGGTGATATCTAATTAGCACACAGGTAAGGAATTAAGAAAATCTTTATTTAAGGGTGAAGATGTTTCTCACAAAATCGTTGCCCCAATGCATCATTGAAATTCAAGCTGGAAAGATGATTTTAATATATCACTTGTACATTTTGTATTGCCCTTCTGGTGACAATGTAGTTTGTTTTTGTCAATTACCATTTTAATAATCGGGTAAAGAAAATTAATTGGATTTTTGAAAGAAAACAATACTGTCAATATACTATTAAAAAAAATTAAAATGGTAAAAGTTATTGTACTTTAAGTAAAAATAAAAGCTAAAATATCAATCCCAGTTTTGGATTACTTTAATGAACAAAAAAAAATGCATATAGCAAAGGATAGTTTCAATCTGCCTACCTCTGGGTTATGGGCCCAGCATGCTTCCAGTGCAGTACTCTGCTGCACATGTAAGTGCAAGAGATCCTGAAGCACTCACTCATCATGCGAAAGTACCAATGTGTTTCTTCATTGGTTGCTGGAAGAAACATCTTACAAAAACTCTCCAGATTATTGACTTTTTAAAGTTTTTCTAGGAAACGTTCTAGATGAATGCTTATTAGTCTTTGTCAGTATGTACTTTTTGCAAAGTGTCTCTGTGGCGCAATCGGTTAGTGTGTTCAGCTATTAATCAAAAGGTTGGTGGTTCAATCCCACCCAGGGATGTAATTGACCTTGTGATCAGATTTTGGTGATATTTAAGTAGACAAGTCAAAATTTCGAAAACCCCTGTTATGGTGTAGGGTACCTGGCCTTCTCTGATGTAATCAGAGTTAGATTTGATTCAGTGATTTTATAAAAACAGCTAGGAAGCACAATTTAGCAGTGGGTTGCAGAGAAAAAGAAATATGCTGGCAAAAAAATCCAATTGACTGATTAAACAGCTCTTCATTTTCTGGCTTTATTTTTATGCTAACAAATTTGTTCTCTGAAAAGTGTCCACAAAGCCAAGTATCTGATTAACATCTTTGTAGGGATGGTTTTTCACCTATTACTAAATTAAACTTGCTTCATTGGAAAGGCAGCAAGATGCATCCTCATTTCAATATCTACTGAAATAATACAGGTTGACACCAGGAAACATTAACGCCACTGCATCCTTGCTGCTTTCTCATGTGGAAGTCTGTTTAATGTGAAAACAAGGTGATATCTAATTAGCACACAGGTAAGGAATTAAGAAAATCTTTATTTAAGGCTGAAGATGTTTCTCACAAAATCGTTGCCCCAATGCATCATTGAAATTCAAGCTGGAAAGATGATTTTAATATATCACTTGTACATTTTGTATTGCTCTTCTGGTGACAATGTAGTTTGCTTTTGTCAATTACCATTTTAATAATCGGGTAAAGAAAATTAATTGGATTTTTGAAAGAAAACAATACTGTCAATATACTATTAAAACAAATTAAAATGGTAAAAGTTATTGTACTTTAAGTAAAAATAAAAGAGCAAAAATATCAATCCCAGTTTTGGATTACTTTAATTAACAAAAAAAAATGCATATAGCAGAGGATAGTTTCAATCTGCCTACCTCTGGGTTATGGACCCAGCATGCTTCCATTACAGTACTCTGCTGCACATGTAAGTGCAAGAGATCCTGAAGCACTCACTCATCATGGGAAAGTACCAATGTGTTTCTTCATTGGTTGATGGAAGAAACATCATACAAAAACTCTCCACATTATTGACTTTTTAAAATGTTTCTAGGAATCGTTCTAGATGAATGCTTATTAGCCTTTGTCAGTATGTACTTTTGCAAAGTGTCGCGGTGGCGCAATCAGTTAGTGTGTAAGGCTATTAACCAAAAGGTTGGTGGTTCAATCCCACCCAGGGACTTAATTGACCTTGTTATCAGATTTTGGTGATCTTTAAGTAGACAAGTCAAAATTTCGAAAACCCCTGTTATGGTGTAGGGTACCTGGCCTTCTCTGATGTAATCAGAGTTAGATTTGATTCAGTGATTTTATAAAAACAGCTAGGAAGCACAATTTAGCAGTGGGTTGCAGAGAAAAAGAAATATGCTGGCAAAAAAATCCAATTGACTGATTAAACAGCTCTTCATTTTCTGGCTTTATTTTTATGCTAACAAATTTGTTCTCTGAAAAGTGTCCACAAAGCCAAGTATCTGATTAACATCTTTGTAGGGATGGTTTTTCACCTATTACTAAATTAAACTTGCTTCATTGGAAAGGCAGCAAGATGCATCCTCATTTCAATATCTACTGAAATAATACAGGTTGACACCAGGAAACATTAACGCCACTGCATCCTTGCTGCTTTCTCATGTGGAAGTCTGTTTAATGTGAAAACAAGGTGATATCTAATTAGCACACAGGTAAGGAATTAAGAAAATCTTTATTTAAGGGTGAAGATGTTTCTCACAAAATCGTTGCCCCAATGCATCATTGAAATTCAAGCTGGAAAGATGATTTTAATATATCACTTGTACATTTTGTATTGCTCTTCTGGTGACAATGTAGTTTGCTTTTGTCAATTACCATTTTAATAATCGGGTAAAGAAAATTAATTGGATTTTTGAAAGAAAACAATACTGTCAATATACTATTAAAACAAATTAAAATGGTAAAAGTTATTGTACTTTAAGTAAAAATAAAAGAGCAAAAATATCAATCCCAGTTTTGGATTACTTTAATTAACAAAAAAAAATGCATATAGCAGAGGATAGTTTCAATCTGCCTACCTCTGGGTTATGGACCCAGCATGCTTCCATTACAGTACTCTGCTGCACATGTAAGTGCAAGAGATCCTGAAGCACTCACTCATCATGGGAAAGTACCAATGTGTTTCTTCATTGGTTGATGGAAGAAACATCATACAAAAACTCTCCACATTATTGACTTTTTAAAATGTTTCTAGGAATCGTTCTAGATGAATGCTTATTAGCCTTTGTCAGTATGTACTTTTGCAAAGTGTCGCGGTGGCGCAATCAGTTAGTGTGTAAGGCTATTAACCAAAAGGTTGGTGGTTCAATCCCACCCAGGGACTTAATTGACCTTGTTATCAGATTTTGGTGATCTTTAAGTAGACAAGTCAAAATTTCAAACCCCCTGTTATGGTGTAGGGTACCTGGCCTTCTCTGATGTAATCAGAGTTAGATTTGATTCAGTGATTTTATAAAAACAGCTAGGAAGCACAATTTAGCAGTGGGTTGCAGAGAAAAAGAAAAATGCTGGCAGAAAAATCCAATTGAGTGATTAAACAGCTCTTCATTTTCTGGCTTTATTTTTATGCTAACTAATTTGTTCTCTGAAAAGTGTCCACAAAGCCAAGTATCTGATTAACATATTTGTAGGGATGGTTTTTCACCTATTACTAAATTAAACTTGCTTCATTGGAAAGGCAGCAAGATGCATCCTCATTTCAATATCTACTGAAATAATACAGGTTGACACCAGGAAACATTAACGCCACTGCATCCTTGCTGCTTTCTCATGTGGAAGTCTGTTTAATGTGAAAACAAGGTGATATCTAATTAGCACACAGGTAAGGAATTAAGAAAATCTTTATTTAAGGGTGAAGATGTTTCGCACAAAATCGTTGCCCCAATGCATCATTGAAATTCAAGCTGGAAAGATGATTTTAATATATCACTTGTACATTTTGTATTGCCCTTCTGGTGACAATGTAGTTTGTTTTTGTCAATTACCATTTTAATAATAGGGTAAAGAAAATTAAGTGGATTTTTGAAAGAAAACAATACTGTCAATATACTATTAAAACAAATTAAAATGGTAAAAGTTATTGTACTTTAAGTAAAAATAAAAGCTAAAATATCAATCCCAGTTTTGGATTACTTTAATGAACAACAAAAAAATGCATATAGCAAAGGATAGTTTCAATCTGCCTACCTCTGGGTTATGGACCCAGCATGCTTCCATTGCAGTACTCTGCTGCACATGTAAGTGCAAGAGATCCTGAAGCACTCACTCATCATGCGAAAGTACCAATGTGTTTCTTCATTGGTTGCTGGAAGAAACATCTTACAAACACTCTCCAGATTATTGACTTTTTAAAGTTTTTCTAGGAAACGTTCTAGATGAATGCTTATTAGTCTTTGTCAGTATATACTTTTTGCAAAGTGTCTCTGTGGCGCAATCGGTTAGTGTGTTCAGCTAACCCTTGTGCACTATCCTGACTTCTCCTCCTGTCTGCTTACTTTGTGCCTTCCAATGCACAATGCAAGCTACAGGTAGTGCTGCAGGGCCCACACCCTTTTACTTGCCTTACGGAGCAGCTCTGGAGCTGTTTCAGTGCCAAGCTGCTGTAAGAAATAAGCTTGAATGCTTCAGAGGCTGGGGCATTGTCAACATGAGCCCCACACCAAAGGAGGGTGGAGGTGTTTAATGCGAACTAGGGGTCATCCAAGCGCCGCAAAAGGCCGCCATACCCTGCACGCCCCTTTTCTCTTTTCATATGCAGATGAGGATTGAAGCCAACTTTGACCCACTGCTTGGATGACATCACCATATGCAAATCCATCTGCTGCAGGCCTTCCCCCCGGAATGCTTGCACTAGTTGTTGCATTTGGTTTGTTGTTTGGGGGTGCTTCAGTATTAGGCAGCCTTCTGCCCTCCCATGTTCATCTGAAAATATGTGTTCTCCCTGCAGTTGTTGTCCCAAGATGAGAGTTCCCTTGTGCTGCCTCAGTTGAATCTCCTTTACTTGACAGAGATGTGCCTGAGCAGCGGCCCTCCCCAGCCCTATCCCAAATCATACTTATTTTGCATAGGAGATACCATGGTCATGAAGATTGTTCTCCCAGGGTGAGGTTCATTCATTGCATTTTGGGTATGCTGATCCCTGTGATTTCCCCAAATGTGGGTAACTCGACTGCATTATTTGTGGTAGTGGGGGACTGTGTTTGTGTTTTCCTCTGGTCAGCTCTGGTAAAAGTCAGATTTCTTTGTTTCAGATCTTCCTCTAGCCTTGTTCTTCTTTCGAGAGTTCCCTTGTGCTTCCTCAGTTGGATCTCCTTCAGTTGACAGGGCGGTGCCCGAGCAGCGACCCTCCCCAGCTCAAGCCCAACTCCTACTTACCTGCCAGGTGAGATACTATGATCATGAAGGTGCTTCTTCCAGGGCAAGGCTTACCCATTGCACTCTGGGTGTGCTGCCCCTGCGATTTCCCCAAATGTGGGAAACTTGACTGCATAATTTGTGTTTCCCCTGGTCGGCTCTCGTATAATTCAGATCTCTTTGTCTCAGGTCTCTCTCCAGCCTAGTTTGCTGTCTGTTTCCACTTCTTTTTTCTTGAGCCCCTCCCTTTTATACCCTTGTGCACTATCCTGACTTCTCCTCCTGTCTGCTTACTTTGTGCCTTCCAATGCACAATGCAAACTACACACCCTTTTACTTGCCTTACAGAGCAGCTCTGGAGCTGTTACAGTGCCAAGCTGCTGTAAGAAATCAGCTTGAATGCTTCAGGGGCTGGGGCATTGTCAACATGAGCCCCACACCGAAGGAGGGTGGGGGTGTTTAATGCGAACTAAGGGTCATCCAAGCGCCGCAAAAGGCCGCCATGCCCTGCATGCCCCTTTTCTCTTTTCATATGCAGATGAGGGTTCCAGCCAACTTTGGCCCACTGCTTGGATGACATCACCGTATGCAAATCCGTCTTCTGCAGAACTTCCCCCAGGAATGCTTGTACTAGTTGTTGCATTTGGTTTGTTGTTTGGGGGTGCTTCAGTATTAGGCAGCCTTCTGCCCTCCCATGTTCATCTGAAAATATGTGTTCTCCCTGCAGTTGTTGTCCCCAGATGAGAGTTCCCTTGTGCTGCCTCAGTTGAATCTCCTATACTTGACAGAGATGTGCCTGAGCAGCGGCCCTCCCCAGCCCTATCCCAAATCATACTTATTTTGCATAGGCGATACCATGGTCATGAAGATTGTTCTCCCAGGGTGAGGTTCATTCATTGCATTCTGGGTATGCTGACCCCTGTGATTTCCAAAATGTGGGAAACTCGACTGCATTATTTGTGGTAGTGGGGGACTGTGTTTGTGCTTTCCTCTGGTCAGCTCTGGTAAAAGTCAGATTTCTTTGTCTCAGATCTTCCTCTAGCCTTGTTCTTCTTTCGAGAGTTCCCTTGTGCTGCCTCAGTTGGATCTCCTTCACTTCACAGGGGGTGCCCGAGCAGCAATCCTCCACAGCTCTGGCCCAACTCCTACTTACCTGCCAGGTGAGATACTATGATCTTCACTGTTAGGGCAATCAGGATGTGGAATTCCCTGCCAGGGAAGGTGGTAATGGCGGACTCTGTAATTGGATTTAAAAAAGGAATGGATACATTTCTGAATGAAAAAGCTATCCAAGTTTATAATACTTAAAATATCAACATGGTTAATCCGGGGGTAACATGAGTTGTAGTAGCTAACTAGTCATAATACATTATTAAGCAAGTATGTAGAATCATCACAACTTAAAACAGGTTGAACACGATGGGCAATTTGCCTCTATTCAACCTCAAAAACTATGTTACTATATGTTACTATATTACTATGTTACTGTAGTATACAGAACACCACAATGCAATGAGCAGTGATAGTGAGCACTGATGAGGATACTAGAACTGACACTGAGCAGCAAGATGCAGCACTGGACTATTAGTAATGTACTGTAGTATGCTGAGCACAACAATGCAGCACAAGACAATGAGCAGTGATACTGAGCACTGATGAGGATACTACTGAGAACTGACACTGAGCAGGAGAGACACACTACTAGTATTACTGAGCAGCAATAAGTATCCACTGATACTGAGCACTGATATTGAGATTTCCACTGAGAGAACATAGCCACGTCCTCTCCGCTCTCTCTTCAATGCACGAGTAAAAATGGCGGCAACGCGCAGCTCTTTATATGGAATCCGAATCTCGCGAGAATCCGACAGCGGGATGATGACATTTTCCCTTGTTCATAGAATTTGGGAGTCATTTTGATCCCAAAGTATTATTAACCTCAATAACCATAATTTCCACTCATTTTCAGTCTATTCTTAACACCTTACACCTCACAATATTATTTTTAGTCCTAAAATTTGCACCGAGGTCGCTGGATGACTAAGCTCAGCGACCCAAGTGGCCGACACAAACACCTGGCCCATCTAGGAGTGGCACTGCAGTGTCACGCAGGATAGCCCTTCCAAAAAACACTCCCCAAACAGCACATGACGCAAAGAAAAAAAGAGGCGCAATGAGGTAGCTGTGTGACTAAGCTCAGCGACCCAAGTGGCCGACACAAACACCTGGCCCATCTAGGAGTGGCACTGCAGTGTCACGCAGGATGGCCCTTCCAAAAAACACTCCCCAAACAGCACATGACGCAAAGAAAAAAAGAGGCGCAATGAGGTAGCTGTGTGACTAAGCTCAGCGACCCAAGTGGCCGACACAAACACCTGGCCCATCTAGGAGTGGCACTGCAGTGTCACGCAGGATGGCCCTTCCAAAAACACTCCCCAAACAGCACATGACGCAAAGAAAAAAAGAGGCGCAATGAGGTAGCTGTGTGACTAAGCTCAGCGACCCAAGTGGCCGACACAAACACCTGGCCCATCTAGGAGTGGCACTGCAGTGTCACGCAGGATGGCCCTTCCAAAAAACACTCCCCAAACAGCACATGACGCAAAGAAAAAAAGAGGCGCAATGAGGTAGCTGTGTGACTAAGCTCAGCGACCCAAGTGGCCGACACAAACACCTGGCCCATCTAGGAGTGTCACTGCAGTGTCACGCAGGATGGCCCTTCCAAAAAACACTCCCCAAACAGCACATGACGCAAAGAAAAAAAGAGGCGCAATGAGGTAGCTGTGTGACTAAGCTCAGCAACCCAAGTGGCCGACACAAACACCTGGCCCATCTAGGAGTGGCACTGCAGTGTCACGCAGGATGGCCCTTCCAAAAAACACTCCCCAAACAGCACATGACGCAAAGAAAAATGAAAGAAAAAAGAGGTGCAAGATGGAATTGTCCTTGGGCACTCCCACCCACCCTTATGTTGTATAAACAGGACATGCACACTTTAACCAACCCATCATTTCAGTGACAGGGTCTGCCACACGACTGTGACTGAAATGACGGGTTGGTTTGGACCCCCACCAAAAAAGAAGCAATTAATCTCTCCTTGCACAAACTGGCTCTACAGAGGCAAGATGTCCACCTCATCATCATCCTCCGATTCATCACCGTGTACATCCCCCTCCTCACAGATTATCAATTCGTCCCCACTGGAATCTACCATCTCAGCTCCCTGTGTACTTTGTGGAGGCAATTGCTGCTGGTCAATGTCTCCACGGAGCAATTGATTATAATTCATTTTAATGAACATCATCTTCTCCACATTTTCTGGAAGTAACCTCGTACGCCGATTGCTGACAAGGTGAGCGGCGGCACTAAACACTCTTTCGGAGTACTACTTGTGGGAGGGCAACTTAGGTAGAATAAAGCCAGTTTGTGCAAGGGCCTCCAAATTGCCTCTTTTTCCTGCCAGTATACGTACGGACTGTCTGACGTGCCTACTTGGATGCGGTCACTCATATAATCCTCCACCATTCTTTCAATGGTGAGAGAATCATATGCAGTGACAGTAGACGTCATGTCCGTAATCGTTGGCAGGTCCTTCAGTCCGGACCAGATGTCAGCATCAGCAGTCGCACCAGACTGCCCTGCATCACCGCCAGCGGGTGGGCTCGGAATTCTGAGCCTTTTCCTCGCACCCCCAATTGCGGGAGAATGTGAAGGAGGAGCTGTTGACCGATCAAGTTCCACTTGACTTGATAATTTTCTCACCAGCAGGTCTTTGAACCCCTGCAGACTTGTGTCTGCCGGAAAGAGAGATACAACGTAGGTTTTAAATCTAGGATCGAGCACGGTGGCCAAAATGTAGTGCTCTGATTTCAACAGATTGACCACCCGTGAATCCTGGTTAAGCGAATGAAGGGCTCCATCCACAAGTCCCACATGCCTAGCGGAATCGCTCTGTCTTAGCTCCTCCTTCAATGTCTCCAGCTTCTTCTGCAAAAGCCTGATGACGGGAATGACCTGACTCAGGCTGGCAGTGTCTGAACTGACTTCACGTGTGGCAAGTTCAAAAGGTTGCAGAACCTTGCACAACGTTGAAATCATTCTCCACTGCGCTTGAGACAGGTGCATTCCACCTCCTATATCGTGGTCAGATGTATAGGCTTGAATGGCCTTTTGCTGCTCCTCCATCCTCTGAAGCATATAGAGGGTTGAATTCCACCTCGTTACCACTTCTTGCTTCAGATGATGGCAGGGCAGGTTCAGGCGTTTTTGGTGTTGCTCCAGTCTTCTGTACGTGGTGCCTGTACGCCGAAAGTGTCCCGCAATTCTTCTGGCCACCGACAGCATCTCTTGCACACCCCTGTCGTTTTTTAAATAATTCTGCACCACCAAATTCAAGGTATGTGCAAAACATGGGACGTGCTGGAATTTGCCCAGATATAATGCACGCACAATATTGCTGGCGTTGTCCGATGCCACAAATCCACAGGAGAGTCCAATTGGGGTAAGCCATTCTGCGATGATCTTCCTCAGTTGCCGTAAGAGGTTTTCAGCTGTGTGCGTATTCTGGAAAGCGGTGATACAAAGCGTAGCCTGCCTAGGAAAGAGTTGGCGTTTGCGAGATGCTGCTACTGGTGCCGCCGCTGCTGTTCTTGCGGCGGGAGTCAATACATCTACCCAGTGGGCTGTCACAGTCATATAGTCCTGAGTCTGCCCTGCCCCATTTGTCCACATGTCCGTGGTTAAGTGGACATTGGGTACAACTGCATTTTTTAGGACACTGGTGAGTCTTTTTCTGAGGTCTGTGTACATTTTCGGTATCGCCTGCCTAGAGAAATGGAACCTAGATGGTATTTGGTACCGGGGACACAGTACCTCAATCAAGTCTATAGTTGGCTCTGAAGTAATGATGGATACCGGAACCACGTTTCTCACCGCCCAGGATGCCAAGGCCTCAGTTATCCGCTTTGCAGCAGGATGACTGCTGTGATATTTCATCTTCCTTGCAAAGGACTGTTGGACAGTCAATTGCTTGGTGGAAGTAGTAAAAGTGGTCTTACGACTTCCCCTCTGGGATGACCATCGACTCCCAGCAGCAACAACAGCAGCGCCAGCAGCAGTAGGCGTTACACTCAAGGATGCATCGGAGGAATCCCAGGCAGGAGAGAACTCGTCAGAATTGCCAGTGACATGGCCTGCAGGACTATTGGCATTCCTGGGGAAGGAGGAAATTGACACTGAGGGAGTTGGTGGGGTGGTTTGCGTGAGCTTGGTTACAAGAGGAAGGGATTTACTGGTCAGTGGACTGCTTCCGCTGTCGCCCAAAGTTTTTGAACTTGTCACTGACTTATGATGAATGCGCTGCAGGTGACGTATAAGGGAGGATGTTCCGAGGTGGTTAACGTCCTTACCCCTACTTATTACAGCTTGACAAAGGCAACACACGGCTTGACACCTGTTGTTCGCATTTCTGTTGAAATACTTCCACACCGAAGAGCAGTTTTTTTTGGTATTTTCACCAGGCATGTCAATGGCCATATTCCTCCCACGGACAACAGGTGTCTCCCCGGGTGCCTGACTTAAACAAACCACCTCACCTCCCCAGCGCCAGCAACACCCATATCCTCCTCATCCTGGTGTACTTCAACACTGACATCTTCAATCTGACTATCAGGAACTGGACTGCGGGTGCTCCTTCCAGCACTTGCAGGGGGTGTGCAAATGGTGGAAGGTGCATGCTCTTCACGTCCAGTGTTGGGAAGGTCAGGCATCGCAACCGACACAATTGGACTCTCCTTGTGGATTTGTGATTTTGAAGAACGCACAGTTCTTTGCTGTGCTTTTGCCAGCTTAAGTCTTTTCATTTTTCTAGCGAGAGGCTGAGTGCTTCCATCCTCATGTGAAGCTGAACCACTAGCCATGAACATAGGCCAGGGCCTCAGCCGTTCCTTGCCACTCCGTGTGGTAAATGGCATATTGGCAAGTTTACGCTTCTCCTCCGACGATTTTTATTTAGATTTTTGAGTCCTTTTTTTTACTGATCTTTTGTGTTTTGAATTTTACATGCTCTGTACTATGACATTGGGCATCGGCCTCGGCAGACGACGTTGATGGAATTTCATCGTCTCGGCCATGACTAGTGGCAGCAGCTTCAGCACGAGGTGGAAGTGGATCTTGATCTTTCCCTATTTTTGGAACCTCAACATTTTTGTTCTCCATATTTTAATAGGCACAACTAAAAGGCACCTCAGGTAAACAATGGAGATGGATGGATACTAGTATACTTATGGATGACGAGTGACTGACGACACAGAGGTAGCTACAGCCGTGGACTACCGTACTGCGTCTGCTAGTATAGAGATGATAATTAATGATATAAAAAAAATATATATATAACTACTGTAGGTATATATTATATAATGACGGACCTGGTGGACACTGTCAGCAGACTGCTAAACTACTAGTATGATGAAGACAGAAAAAAAAACCCCACCACAGGTAGGTAGGTATACAATTATGGACGAGCACTGACGACACAGAGATAGCCACAGCCGTGGCCTACCGTACTGCGTCTGCTAGTATAGAGATGATAATTAATGATATAAAAAAAAATATATATAACTACTGTAGGTATATATAATGTAATGACGGACCTGGTGGACACTGTCAGCAGACTGCTAAACTACTAGTATGAAGAAGATAGAAAAAAAACTTCACCACAGGTAGGTATACAATTATGGACGAGTGACGACACAGAGGTAGGTACAGCCGTGGACTACCGTACTGCGTCTGCTAGTATAGATAATATACTAAATATATTACTACTGTAGGTATATAATATAATGACGGACCTGGTGGACACTGTCAGCAGACTCCTAAACTACTAGTATGAAGAAGATAGAAAAAAAAAACCACCACAGGTAGGTAGGTATACAATTATGGATGAGCACTGACGACACAGAGATAGCCACAGCCGTGGCCTACCGTACTGCGTCTGCTAGCATAGATAATATACTAAATATATTACTACTGTAGGTATATAATATAATGACGGACCTGGTGGACACTGTCAGCAGACTGCTAAACTACTAGTATGAAGAAGATAGAAAAAAAAACCCCACCACAGGTAGGTATACAATTATGGATGAGTGACGACACAGAGGTAGGTACAGCCGTGGACTACAGTACTGCGTCTGCTAGTATAGATAATATACTAAATATATTACTACTGTAGGTATATAATATAATGACGGACCTGGTGGACACTGTCAGCAGACTCCTAAACTACTAGTATGAAGAAGATAGAAAAAAAAACCCCACCACAGTTAGGTATACAATTATGGACGAGTGACGACACAGAGGTAGGTACAGCCGTGGACTACCGTACTGCGTCTGCTAGTATAGATAATATACTAAATATATTACTACTGTAGGTATATAATATAATGACGGACCTGGTGGACACTGTCAGCAGACTCCTAAACTACTAGTATGAAGAAGATAGAAAAAAAACACCCCACCACAGGTAGGTATACAATTATGGACGAGCACTGACGACACAGAGATAGCCACAGCCGTGGACTACCGTACTGCGTCTGCTAGTATAGATAATATAATAAATATATTACTACTGTAGGTATATAATATAATGATGGACCTGGTGGACACTGTCAGCAGACTCCTAAACTACTAGTATGAAGAAGATAGAAAAAAAAAACCCACCACAGGTAGGTAGGTATACAATTATGGACGAGCACTGACGACACAGAGATAGCCACAGCCGTGGACTACCGTACTGCGTCTGCTAATATAGAGATGATAAAGATGATAGAGATGAAAAAAAAATATAACACTACTGCAGGTAAATATTTATATAATATAATGTATGACCGACCTGCTGGACACTGTCAGCAGAATGCGTTTATAGAATAAAAAAAAAAAACACCACAGGAGTGTTTAACTTTTTCAGGCAGACAATATACTGGTGGTCACACTGGCAGCAAAAGTGTGCACTGTACTCCTGCTATAACTGCTCCCCAGTCTCCCCCACAATTAAGCTGTGTGAGCAGTGAGCACTCAGCACAGTCAGATATACATAGATGATATATCATGCAGCACACTGAGGCTGAGCACATATATGGTATGTGTATCGTTTTTTTTCAGGCAGAGAACGGATTATAAATAATAAAACTGGTGGTCACTATCAGCAAAACTCTGCACTACTGAGTACTCCTGACAAGTTCAACTGCTCCCCAAATTAGTAGTAAATCAAATGTCACTCGTCTCTATCTTCTAATCTAAACGGAGAGGACGCCAGCCACGTCCTCTCCCTATCAATCTCAATGCACGTGTGAAAATGGCGGCGACGCGCGGCTCCTTATATAGAATCCGAGTCTTGTGAGAATCCGACAGCGGGATGATGACGTTCGGGCGCGCTCGGGATAACCGAGCAAGGCGGGAGGATCCGAGTCTGCTCGGACCCGTGCAAAAAAGGGTGAAGTTCGGGCGGGTTCGGATTCCGAGGAACCGAACCCGCTCATCTCTAATGGCCACCCAGCATGACGCCTCCCTTCTTGACCATGCTGTAATTGCAGTCGCACTGCAGTTCAGCGTGATCATAAAAAATGGTGTAGCCTCCTGCTGGTGCAGACTGTATGTGCGCGCAGGAAGCCGCCACCATTTTTGTGATCACAGCGGCTGAATGTGATGTCATACAGCCGCTGTGACCACGCCCCCTGTGTCTCCTCCATTGCAGACCCCATTTTGAAGCCTTGCCCCCGCACCGCTCCATCCCTGACTTGGAAATGGAGTGTTGCTGACCCCCCTCTCCCCCCCTGCCCCGATTGACAGGCAGAGGCGATCGCATTCTCTGCGGGGTGCCGCAGAAAATGCAGGCACATGCGTATGCTCTTAGCAATTTTTGCAGTTGGATCGCTTATTGTGATTGCAATCCAACCTGAATCAGGCCCTATTACCTATCACAATGCGCTGCGGGCAGTACAAAATTGGTTTAATATAGGAGAAAAACCCCCAGACCTGTGCTCCTTAACTGTACCTGGTGGCTAGTGGAGCGGCTGCCCAGTAATCAGTGTCCACGACAGTGCGCACACGGTCCACCCCCTACGGCCACGCTCCCCTTCATCAGCGGCCTCGTGATCCGGAAGGGCGGTGTGTGTGTGACTGACCTTAGGAAGAAACCGGAGCCTCCGCTGCAGTGACCCAGCAACCAGGGCACGGGAGTATACAGCGCCGCTGGGAGTGATGAAGCTGCAGTAAAGATGTCTATTAGACCTAGCCTGCTGCAGCCCTTGTAGATTCTCATAAAACAAGTTCTTCTTTTCTTGTCAAAATTAATAGCTAAGAATAGGCTGCCTGAGGCAGGCCCCTGTTAAGTGGCCTGCTACTGAAGGCACCAACTACAAACTGAGCTCCCTGTTCATGGAAGCGGGGTTATAGAGGAGAATGCACTGAGCTTCTTGGGAACAGTCAAAAGCTTTGAGCCGGTTGGTGCCTCAGATCAAGATCCTACTCTACACACCAATGTGAATCCTTGTGGAGTCCAGTGTACCCCACAGAAGAAATTAATGTGTCACACCCATTGGCAGCAACCTTAGAATAGCTGCTGACGGGCACAATTGAGAAAGGAAGGGGGGGGGGGACATTTGAATCCAACACATAGATGCAATTCAAATATGTAATTTGTACCTTCCTATTTTAAAATATAATGGATGAACCTCACCCTGTGAGAACAATCTTCATGATCAAGAGATCTCATATGCAAAATAAGTATGAGTTGGGATAGGGCTGGGGAGGGTGGCTGCTCGGGCAGCCCCTCCCCCGTCAAGTTAAGGAGATTCAACTGAGGAAGCACAAGGGAACTTTCGTCTGGGGACAACAACTGCAGGGAGACCACATCTTTTCAGATGAACATGGGAGGGCGGAAGGCTGCCTAATACTGAAGCACCATCAAATATCAAACCATATGCAACAACTAGTACAAGCATTCCTGGGGGAAGGTCTGCAGAAGACGGATTTGCATACGGTGATGTCATCCAAGCAGTGGGCCAAAGTTGGCTGGAACCCTCATCTGCATATGAAAAGAGAAAAGGGGCATGCAGGGCATGGCGGCCTTTTGCGGTGCTTGGATGACCCTTAGTTCGCATTAAACACCCCCACCCTCCTTTTGTGTGGGGCTCATGTTGGCTCTGCCCCAGCCCCTGAAGCATTCAAGCTGATTTCTTGCAGCAGCTGGGCACTGTAACAGCTCCAGAGCTGCTCTGTAAGGCAACTAAAAGGGTGTGGGCCCTGCAGCACTACCTGTAGTTCGCATTGTGCGTTTGAAGGCACAAAGTAAGCAGACAGGAGGATAAGTCAGGATAGTGCGCAAGGGCATAGAAGGGAGCGGCTCAAGAAAAGAGAAGTGGAAACAGACAGCAAACTAGGCTGGAGAGAGACCTGAGACAAAGAGATCTGAATTATACGAGAGCCGACCAGGGGAAACACAAATTATGCAGTCAAGTTTCCCACATTTGGGGAAATCGCAGGGGCAGCACACCCAGAGTGCAATGGGTGAGCCTTGCCCTGGGAGAAGCACCTTCATGATCATAGTATCTCACCTGGCAGGTAAGTAGGAGTTGGGCTAGAGCTGGGGAGGGTCGCTGCTCGGGTACCCCCCTGTAAAGTGAAGGAGATCCAACTGAGGCAGCACAAGGGAACTCTCGAAAGAAGAACAAGGCTAGAGGAAAATCTGAGACAAAGAAATCTGACTTTTACCAGAGCTGACCAGAGGAAAGCACAAACACAGTCCCCCACTACCAAAAATAATGCAGTCAAGTTTCCCACATTTGGGGAAATCACAGGGGTCAGTATACCCAAAATGCAATGAATGAACCTCACCCTGGGAGAACAATCTTCATGACCATGGTATCTCCTATGCAAAATAAGTATGATTTGGAATAGGGCTGGGGAGGGCCGCTGCTCAGGCACATCTCTGTCAAGTAAAGGAGATTCAACTGAGGCAGCACAAGGGAACTCTCATCTGGGGACAACAACTGCAGGGAGAACACATATTTTCAGATGAACATGGGAGGGCAGAAGGCTGCCTAATACTGAAGCACCCCCAAACAACAAACCAAATGCAACAACTAGTGCAAGCATTCCTGGGGGAAGTTCTGCAGAAGACGGATTTGCATACGGTGATGTCATCCAAGCAGTGGGTCAAAGTTGGCTTCAACCCTCATCTGCATATGAAAAGAGAAAAGGGGCGTGCAGGGCTTGGCGGCCTTTTGCGGTGCTTGGATGACCCCTAGTTCGCATTAAACTCCTCCACCCTCCTTTGGTGTGGGGCTCATGTTGGCCATGCCCCATCCCCTGAAGCATTCAAGCTGATTTCTTGCAGCAGCTGGGCACTGTAACAGCTCCAGAGCTGCTCTGTAAGGCAAGTAAAAGGGTGTGGGCCCTGCAGCACTACCTGTAGTTTGCATTGTGCATTGGAAGGCACAAAGTAAGCAGACGGGAGGAGAAGTCAGGATAGTGCACAAGGGTATAGAAGGGAGCGGCTAAAGAAAAGAGAAGTGGAAACAGACAGCAAACTAGGCTGGAGAGAGACCTGAGACAAAGAGATCTGAATTATACGAGAGCCGACCAGGGGAAACACAAATTATGCAGTCAAGTTTCCCACATTTGGGGAAATCGCAGGGGCAGCACACCCAGAGTGCAATGGGTGAGCCTTGCCCTGGGAGAAGCACCTTCATGATCATAGTATCTCACCCCCCTGTCAAGTGAAGGAGATCCAACTGAGGCAGCACAAGGGAACTCTCGAAAGAAGAACAAGGCTAGAGGAAGATCTGAAACAAAGAAATCTGACTTTTACCAGAGCTGACCAGAGGAAAACACAAACACAGTCCCCCACTACCACAAATAAAGCAGTCGAGTTTCCCACATTTGGGGAAATCACAGGGGTCAGCATACCCAGAATGCAATGAATGAACCTCACCCTGGGAGAATAATCTTCATGACCATGGTATCTCCTATGCAAAATAAGTATGATTTGGAATAGGGCTGAGCAGCGGCCCTCCCCAGCCCTATTCCAAATCATACTTATTTTGCATAGGAGATACCATGGTCATGAAGATTGTTCTTCCAGGGTGAGGTTCATTCATTGCATTCTGGGTATGCTGACCCCTGTGATTTCCCCAAATGTGGGAAACTTGACTGCATTATTTGTGGTAGTGGGGGACTGTGTTTGTGCTTTCCTCTGGTCAGCTCTGGTAAAAGTCAGATTTCTTTGTCTCATATTTTACTCTAGCCTTGTTCTTCTTTCGAGAGTTCCCTTGTGCTGCCTCAGTTGGATCTCCTTCACTTGACAGGGGGGTACCCGAGCAGCGACCCTCCCCAGCTCTAGCCCAAATCCTACTTACCTGCCAGGTGAGATACTATGATCATGAAGGTGCTTCTCCCAGGGCAAGGCTCACCCATTGCACTCTGGGTGTGCTGCTCCTGCGATTTCCCCAAATGTGGGAAACTTGACTGCATAATTTGTGTTTCCCCTGGTCGGCTCTCGTATAATTCAGATCTCTTTGTCTCAGGTCTCTCTCCAGCCTAGTTTGCTGTCTGTTTCCACTTCTCTTTTCTTGAGCCGCTCCCTTCTATGCCCTTGCGCACTATCCTGACTTCTCCTCCTGTCTGCTTACTTTGTGCCTTCCAACGCACAATGCGAACTACAGGTAGTGCTGCAGGGCCCACACCCTTTTACTTGCCTTACAGAGCAGCTCTGGAGCTGTTACAGTGCCCAGCTGCTGCAAGAAATCAGCTTGAATGCTTCAGGGGCTGGGGCATAGCCAACATGAGCCCCACACCGAAGGAGGGTGGAGGTGTTTAATGCGAACTAGGGGTCATCCAAGCGCCGCAAAAGGCCGCCATGCCCTGCACGCCCCTTTTCTCTTTTCATATGCAGACGAGGGTTGAAGCCAACTTTGACCCACTGCTTGGATGACATCACCATATGCAAATCCGTCTTCTGCAGAACTTCCCCCAGGAATGCTTGTACTAGTTGTTGCATTTGGTTTGTTGTTTGGGGGTGCTTCAGTATTAGGCAGCCTTCTGCCCTCCCATGTTCATCTGAAAATATGTGTTCTCCCTGCAGTTGTTGTCCCCAGATGAGAGTTCCCTTGTGCTGCCTCAGTTGAATCTCCTTTACTTGACAGAGTTGTGCATGAGCAGCGGCCCTCCCCAGCCCTATTCCAAATCATACTTATTTTGCATAGGAGATACCATGGTCATGAAGATTGTTCTCCCAGGGTGAGGTTCATTCATTGCATTCTGGGTATGCTGACCTCTGTGATTTCCCCAAATGTGGGAAACGCGACTGCTTTATTTGTGGTAGTGGGGGACTGTGTTTGTGTTTTCCTCTGGTCAGCTCTGGTAAAAGTCAGATTTCTTTGTTTCAGATCTTCCTCTAGCCTTGTTCTTCTTTCGAGAGTTCCCTTGTGCTGCCTCAGTTGGATCTCCTTCACTTGACAGGGGGGTGCCCGAGCAGCGACCCTCCCCAGCTCTAGCCCAACTCCTACTTACCTGCCAGGTGAGATACTATGATCATGAAGGTGCTTCTCCCAGGGCAAGGCCCACCATTGCACTCTGGGTGTGCTGCCCCTGCGATTTCCCGAAATGTGGGAAACTTGACTGCATAATTTGTGTTTCCCCTGGTCGGCTCTCGTATAATTTAGATCTCTTTGTCTCAGGTCTCTCTCCAGCCTAGTTTGCTGTCTGTTTCCACTTCTTTTTTCTTGAGCCCCTCCCATCTATACCCTTGTGCACTATCCTGACTTCTCCTCCCGTCTGCTTACTTTGTGCCTTCCAATGCACAATGCAAACTACAGGTAGTGCTGCAGGGCCCACACCCTTTTACTTGCCTTACAGAGCAGCTCTGGAGCTGTTACAGTGCCCAGCTGCTGCAAGAAATCAGCTTGAATGCTTCAGGGGCTGGGGCATAGCCAACATGAGCCCCACACCGAAGGAGGGTGGAGGTGTTTAATGCAAACTAGGGGTCAGCCAAGCGCCGCAAAAGGCCACCATGCCCTGCACGCCCCTTTTCTCTTTTCATATGCAGACGAGGGTTGAAGCCAACTTTGACCCACTGCTTGGATGACATCACCATATGCAAATCCATCTGCGGCAGGCCTTCCCCCAGGAATGCTTGCACTAGTTGTTGCATTTGGTTTGTTGTTTGGGGGTGCTTCAGTATTAGGCAGCCTTCTGCCCTCCATGTTCATCTGAAAATATGTGTTCTCCCTGCAGTTGTTATCCCCAGATGAGAGTTCCCTTGTGCTGCCTCAGTTGAATCTCCTTTACTTGACAGAGATGTGCCTGAGCAGCGGCCCTCCCCAGCTCTATCCCAAATCATACTTATTTTGCATAGGAGATACCATGGTCATGAAGATTATTCTCCCAGGGTGAGGTTCATTCATTGCATTCTGGGTATGCTGACCCCTGTGATTTCCCCAAATGTGGGAAACTCGACTGCTTTATTTGTGGTAGTGGGGGACTGTGTTTGTGTTTTCCTCTGGTCAGCTCTGGTAAAAGTCAGATTTCTTTGTTTCAGATCTTCCTCTAGCCTTGTTCTTCTTTCGAGAGTTCCCTTGTGCTGCCTCAGTTGGATCTCCTTCACTTGACAGGGGGGTGCCCGAGCAGCGACCCTCCCCAGCTCTAGCCCAACTCCTACTTACCTGCCAGGTGAGATACTATGATCATGAAGGTGCTTCTCCCAGGGCAAGGCTCACCCATTGCACTCTGGGTGTGCTGCCCCTGCGATTTCCCCAAATGTGGGAAACTTGACTGCATAATTTGTGTTTCCCCTGGTCGGCTCTCGTATAATTCAGATCTCTTTGTCTCAGGTCTCTCTCCAGCCTAGTTTGCTGTCTGTTTCCACTTCTCTTTTCTTTAGCCGCTCCCTTCTATACCCTTGTGCACTATCCTGACTTCTCCTCCCGTCTGCTTACTTTGTGCCTTCCAATGCACAATGCAAACTACAGGTAGTGCTGCAGGGCCCACACCCTTTTACTTGCCTTACAGAGCAGCTCTGGAGCTGTTACAGTGCCCAGCTGCTGCAAGAAATCAGCTTGAATGCTTCAGGGGATGGGGCATGGCCAACATGAGCCCCACACCAAAGGAGGGTGGAGGAGTTTAATGCGAACTAGGGGTCATCCAAGCACCGCAAAAGGCCGCCAAGCCCTGCACGCCCCTTTTCTCTTTTCATATGCAGATGAGGGTTGAAGCCAACTTTGACCCACTGCTTGGATGACATCACCGTATGCAAATCCGTCTTCTGCAGAACTTCCCCCAGGAATGCTTGCACTAGTTGTTGCATTTGGTTTGTTGTTTGGGGGTGCTTCAGTATTAGGCAGCCTTCTGCCCTCCCATGTTCATCTGAAAATATGTGTTCTCCCTGCAGTTGTTGTCCCCAGATGAGAGTTCCCTTGTGCTGCCTCAGTTGAATCTCCTTTACTTGACAGAGATGTGCCTGAGCAGCGGCCCTCCCCAGCCCTATTCCAAATCATACTTATTTTGCATAGGAGATACCATGGTCATGAAGATTGTTCTCCCAGGGTGAGGTTCATTCATTGCATTTTGGGTATACTGACCCCTGTGATTTCCCCAAATGTGGGAAACTTGACTGCATTATTTTTGGTAGTGGGGGACTGTGTTTGTGCTTTCCTCTGGTCAGCTCTGGTAAAAGTCAGATTTCTTTGTCTCAGATTTTCCTCTAGCCTTGTTCTTCTTTCGAGAGTTCCCTTGTGCTGCCTCAGTTGGATCTCCTTCACTTTACAGGGGGGTACCCGAGCAGCGACCCTCCCCAGCTCTAGCCCAACTCCTACTTACCTGCCAGGTGAGATACTATGATCATGAAGGTGCTTCTCCCAGGGCAAGGCTCACCCATTGCACTCTGGGTGTGCTGCCCCTGCGATTTCCCCAAATGTGGGAAACTTGACTGCATAATTTGTGTTTCCCCTGGTCGGCTCTCGTATAATTCAGATCTCTTTGTCTCAGGTCTCTCTCCAGCCTAGTTTGCTGTCTGTTTCCACTTCTCTTTTCTTGAGCCGCTCCCTTCTATGCCCTTGCGCACTATCCTGACTTATCCTCCTGTCTGCTTACTTTGTGCCTTCAAACGCACAATGCGAACTACAGGTAGTGCTGCAGGGCCCACACCCTTTTAGTTGCCTTACAGAGCAGCTCTGGAGCTGTTACAGTGCCCAGCTGCTGCAAGAAATCAGCTTGAATGCTTCAGGGGCTGGGGCAGAGCCAACATGAGCCCCACACAAAAGGAGGGTGGGGGTGTTTAATGCGAACTAAGGGTCATCCAAGCACCGCAAAAGGCCGCCATGCCCTGCATGCCCCTTTTCTCTTTTCATATGCAGATGAGGGTTCCAGCCAACTTTGGCCCACTGCTTGGATGACATCACCGTATGCAAATCCGTCTTCTGCAGACCTTCCCCCAGGAATGCTTGTACTAGTTGTTGCATATGGTTTGATATTTGATGGTGCTTCAGTATTAGGCAGCCTTCCGCCCTCCCATGTTCATCTGAAAAGATGTGGTCTCCCTGCAGTTGTTGTCCCCAGACAAAAGTTCCCTTGTGCTTCCTCAGTTGAATCTCCTTAACTTGACGGGGGAGGGGCTGCCCGAGCAGCCACCCTCCCCAGCCCTATCCCAACTCATACTTATTTTGCATATGAGATCTCTTGATCATGAAGATTGTTCTCACAGGGTGAGGTTCATCCATTATATTTTAAAATAGGAAGGTACAAATTACATATTTGAATTGCATCTATGTGTTGGATTCAAATGTCCCCCCCCCCCTTCCTTTCTCAATTGTGCCCGTCAGCAGCTATTCTAAGGTTGCTGCCAATGGGTGTGACACATTAATTTCTTCTGTGGGGTACACTGGACTCCACAAGGATTCACATTGGTGTGTAGAGTAGGATCTTGATCTGAGGCACCAACCGGCTCAAAGCTTTTGACTGTTCCCAAGAAGCTCAGTGCATTCTCCTCTATAACCCCGCTTCCATGAACAGGGAGCTCAGTTTGTAGTTGGTGCCTTCAGTAGCAGGCCACTTAACAGGGGCCTGCCTCAGGCAGCCTATTCTTAGCTATTAATTTTGACAAGAAAAGAAGAACTTGTTTTATGAGAATCTACAAGGGCTGCAGCAGGCTAGGTCTAATAGACATCTTTACTGCAGCTTCATCACTCCCAGCGGCGCTGTATACTCCCGTGCCCTGGTTGCTGGGTCACTGCAGCGGAGGCTCCGGTTTCTTCCTAAGGTCAGTCACACACACACCGCCCTTCCGGATCACGAGGCCGCTGATGAAGGGGAGCGTGGCCGTAGGGGGTGGACCGTGTGCGCACTGTCGTGGACACTGATTACTGGGCAGCCGCTCCACTAGCCACCAGGTACAGTTAAGGAGCACAGGTCTGGGGGTTTTTCTCCTATATTAAACCAATTTTGTACTGCCCGCAGCGCATTGTGATAGGTAATAGGGCCTGATTCAGGTTGGATTGCAATCACAATAAGCGATCCAACTGCAAAAATTGCTAAGAGCATACGCATGTGCCTGCATTTTCTGCGGCACCCCGCAGAGAATGCGATCGCCTCTGCCTGTCAATCGGGGCAGGGGGGGAGAGGGGGGTCAGCAACACTCCATTTCCAAGTCAGGGATGGAGCGGTGCGGGGGCAAGGCTTCAAAATGGGGTCTGCAATGGAGGAGACACAGGGGGCGTGGTCACAGCGGCTGTATGACATCACATTCAGCCGCTGTGATCACAAAAATGGTGGCGGCTTCCTGCGCGCACATACAGTCTGCACCAGCAGGAGGCTACACCATTTTTTATGATCACGCTGAACTGCAGTGCGACTGCAATTACAGCATGGTCAAGAAGGGAGGCGTCATGCTGGGTGGCCATTAGAGATGAGCGGGTTCGGTTCCTCGGAATCCGAACCCGCCCGAACTTCACCCTTTTTTGCACGGGTCCGAGCAGACTCGGATCCTCCCGCCTTGCTCGGTTATCCCGAGCGCGCCCGAACGTCATCATCCCGCTGTCGGATTCTCACAAGACTCGGATTCTATATAAGGAGCCGCGCGTCGCCGCCATTTTCACACGTGCATTGAGATTGATAGGGAGAGGACGTGGCTGGCGTCCTCTCCGTTTAGATTAGAAGATAGAGACGAGTGACATTTGATTTACTACTAATTTGGGGAGCAGTTGAACTTGTCAGGAGTACTCAGTAGTGCAGAGTTTTGCTGATAGTGACCACCAGTTTTATTATTTATAATCCGTTCTCTGCCTGAAAAAAAACGATACACATACCATATATGTGCTCAGCCTCAGTGTGCTGCATGATATATCATCTATGTATATCTGACTGTGCTGAGTGCTCACTGCTCACACAGCTTAATTGTGGGGGAGACTGGGGAGCAGTTATAGCAGGAGTACAGTGCACACTTTTGCTGCCAGTGTGACCACCAGTATATTGTCTGCCTGAAAAAGTTAAACACTCCTGTGGTGTTTTTTTTTTTTATTCTATAAACGCATTCTGCTGACAGTGTCCAGCAGGTCGGTCATACATTATATTATATAAATATTTACCTGCAGTAGTGTTATATTTTTTTTTCATCTCTATCATCTTTATCATCTCTATATTAGCAGACGCAGTACGGTAGTCCACGGCTGTGGCTATCTCTGTGTCGTCAGTGCTCGTCCATAATTGTATACCTACCTACCTGTGGTGGTTTTTTTTTTTCTATCTTCTTCATACTAGTAGTTTAGGAGTCTGCTGACAGTGTCCACCAGGTCCATCATTATATTATATACCTACAGTAGTAATATATTTATTATATTATCTATACTAGCAGACGCAGTACGGTAGTCCACGGCTGTGGCTATCTCTGTGTCGTCAGTGCTCGTCCATAATTGTATACCTACCTGTGGTGGGGTGTTTTTTTTCTATCTTCTTCATACTAGTAGTTTAGGAGTCTGCTGACAGTGTCCACCAGGTCCGTCATTATATTATATACCTACAGTAGTAATATATTTAGTATATTATCTATACTAGCAGACGCAGTACGGTAGTCCACGGCTGTACCTACCTCTGTGTCGTCACTCGTCCATAATTGTATACCTAACTGTGGTGGGGTTTTTTTTTCTATCTTCTTCATACTAGTAGTTTAGGAGTCTGCTGACAGTGTCCACCAGGTCCGTCATTATATTATATACCTACAGTAGTAATATATTTAGTATATTATCTATACTAGCAGACGCAGTACTGTAGTCCACGGCTGTACCTACCTCTGTGTCGTCACTCGTCCATAATTGTATACCTACCTGTGGTGGGGGTTTTTTTTCTATCTTCTTCATACTAGTAGTTTAGCAGTCTGCTGACAGTGTCCACCAGGTCCGTCATTATATTATATACCTACAGTAGTAATATATTTAGTATATTATCTATGCTAGCAGACGCAGTACGGTAGGCCACGGCTGTGGCTATCTCTGTGTCGTCAGTGCTCATCCATAATTGTATACCTACCTACCTGTGGTGGGTTTTTTTTTCTATCTTCTTCATACTAGTAGTTTAGGAGTCTGCTGACAGTGTCCACCAGGTCCGTCATTATATTATATACCTACAGTAGTAATATATTTAGTATATTATCTATACTAGCAGACGCAGTACGGTAGTCCACGGCTGTACCTACCTCTGTGTCGTCACTCGTCCATAATTGTATACCTACCTGTGGTGAAGTTTTTTTTCTATCTTCTTCATACTAGTAGTTTAGCAGTCTGCTGACAGTGTCCACCAGGTCCGTCATTACATTATATATACCTACAGTAGTTATATATATTTTTTTTTATATCATTAATTATCATCTCTATACTAGCAGACGCAGTACGGTAGGCCACGGCTGTGGCTATCTCTGTGTCGTCAGTGCTCGTCCATAATTGTATACCTACCTACCTGTGGTGGGGTTTTTTTTTCTGTCTTCATCATACTAGTAGTTTAGCAGTCTGCTGACAGTGTCCACCAGGTCCGTCATTATATAATATATACCTACAGTAGTTATATATATATTTTTTTTATATCATTAATTATCATCTCTATACTAGCAGACGCAGTACGGTAGTCCACGGCTGTAGCTACCTCTGTGTCGTCAGTCACTCGTCATCCATAAGTATACTAGTATCCATCCATCTCCATTGTTTACCTGAGGTGCCTTTTAGTTGTGCCTATTAAAATATGGAGAACAAAAATGTTGAGGTTCCAAAAATAGGGAAAGATCAAGATCCACTTCCACCTCGTGCTGAAGCTGCTGCCACTAGTCATGGCCGAGACGATGAAATTCCATCAACGTCGTCTGCCGAGGCCGATGCCCAATGTCATAGTACAGAGCATGTAAAATTCAAAACACAAAAGATCAGTAAAAAAAAGGACTCAAAAATCTAAATAAAAATCGTCGGAGGAGAAGCGTAAACTTGCCAATATGCCATTTACCACACGGAGTGGCAAGGAACGGCTGAGGCCCTGGCCTATGTTCATGGCTAGTGGTTCAGCTTCACATGAGGATGGAAGCACTCAGCCTCTCGCTAGAAAAATGAAAAGACTTAAGCTGGCAAAAGCACAGCAAAGAACTGTGCGTTCTTCAAAATCACAAATCCACAAGGAGAGTCCAATTGTGTCGGTTGCGATGCCTGACCTTCCCAACACTGGACGTGAAGAGCATGCACCTTCCACCATTTGCACACCCCCTGCAAGTGCTGGAAGGAGCACCCGCAGTCCAGTTCCTGATAGTCAGATTGAAGATGTCAGTGTTGAAGTACACCAGGATGAGGAGGATATGGGTGTTGCTGGCGCTGGGGAGGTGAGGTGGTTTGTTTAAGTCAGGCACCCGGGGAGACACCTGTTGTCCGTGGGAGGAATATGGCCATTGACATGCCTGGTGAAAATACCAAAAAAAACTGCTCTTCGGTGTGGAAGTATTTCAACAGAAATGCGAACAACAGGTGTCAAGCCGTGTGTTGCCTTTGTCAAGCTGTAATAAGTAGGGGTAAGGACGTTAACCACCTCGGAACATCCTCCCTTATACGTCACCTGCAGCGCATTCATCATAAGTCAGTGACAAGTTCAAAAACTTTGGGCGACAGCGGAAGCAGTCCACTGACCAGTAAATCCCTTCCTCTTGTAACCAAGCTCACGCAAACCACCCCACCAACTCCCTCAGTGTCAATTTCCTCCTTCCCCAGGAATGCCAATAGTCCTGCAGGCCATGTCACTGGCAATTCTGACGAGTTCTCTCCTGCCTGGGATTCCTCCGATGCATCCTTGAGTGTAACGCCTACTGCTGCTGGCGCTGCTGTTGTTGCTGCTGGGAGTCGATGGTCATCCCAGAGGGGAAGTCGTAAGACCACTTTTACTACTTCCACCAAGCAATTGACTGTCCAACAGTCCTTTGCAAGGAAGATGAAATATCACAGCAGTCATCCTGCTGCAAAGCGGATAACTGAGGCCTTGGCATCCTGGGCGGTGAGAAACGTGGTTCCGGTATCCATCATTACTTCAGAGCCAACTATAGACTTGATTGAGGTACTGTGTCCCCGGTACCAAATACCATCTAGGTTCCATTTCTCTAGGCAGGCGATACCGAAAATGTACACAGACCTCAGAAAAAGACTCACCAGTGTCCTAAAAAATGCAGTTGTACCCAATGTCCACTTAACCACGGACATGTGGACAAATGGGGCAGGGCAGACTCAGGACTATATGACTGTGACAGCCCACTGGGTAGATGTATTGACTCCCGCCGCAAGAACAGCAGCGGCGGCACCAGTAGCAGCATCTCGCAAACGCCAACTCTTTCCTAGGCAGGCTACGCTTTGTATCACCGCTTTCCAGAATACGCACACAGCTGAAAACCTCTTACGGCAACTGAGGAAGATCATCGCAGAATGGCTTACCCCAATTGGACTCTCCTGTGGATTTGTGGCATCGGACAACGCCAGCAATATTGTGCGTGCATTATATCTGGGCAAATTCCAGCACGTCCCATGTTTTGCACATACATTGAATTTGGTGGTGCAGAATTATTTAAAAAACGACAGGGGTGTGCAAGAGATGCTGTCGGTGGCCAGAAGAATTGCGGGACACTTTCGGCGTACAGGCACCACGTACAGAAGACTGGAGCAACACCAAAAACGCCTGAACCTGCCCTGCCATCATCTGAAGCAAGAAGTGGTAACGAGGTGGAATTCAACCCTCTATATGCTTCAGAGGATGGAGGAGCAGCAAAAGGCCATTCAAGCCTATACATCTGACCACGATATAGGAGGTGGAATGCACCTGTCTCAAGCGCAGTGGAGAATGATTTCAACGTTGTGCAAGGTTCTGCAACCTTTTGAACTTGCCACACGTGAAGTCAGTTCAGACACTGCCAGCCTGAGTCAGGTCATTCCCGTCATCAGGCTTTTGCAGAAGAAGCTGGAGACATTGAAGGAGGAGCTAAGACAGAGCGATTCCGCTAGGCATGTGGGACTTGTGGATGGAGCCCTTCATTCGCTTAACCAGGATTCACGGGTGGTCAATCTGTTGAAATCAGAGCACTACATTTTGGCCACCGTGCTCGATCCTAGATTTAAAACCTACGTTGTATCTCTCTTTCCGGCAGACACAAGTCTGCAGGGGTTCAAAGACCTGCTGGTGAGAAAATTATCAAGTCAAGTGGAACTTGATCGGTCAACAGCTCCTCCTTCACATTCTCCCGCAATTGGGGGTGCGAGGAAAAGGCTCAGAATTCCGAGCCCACCCGCTGGCGGTGATGCAGGGCAGTCTGGAGCGACTGCTGATGCTGACATCTGGTCCGGACTGAAGGACCTGCCAACGATTACGGACATGACGTCTACTGTCACTGCATATGATTCTCTCACCATTGAAAGAATGGTGGAGGATTATATGAGTGACCGCATCCAAGTAGGCACGTCAGACAGTCCGTACGTATACTGGCAGGAAAAAGAGGCAATTTGGAGGCCCTTGCACAAACTGGCTTTATTCTACCTAAGTTGCCCTCCCACAAGTAGTACTCCGAAAGAGTGTTTAGTGCCGGCGCTCACCTTGTCAGCAATCGGCGTACGAGGTTACTTCCAGAAAATGTGGAGAAGATGATGTTCATTAAAATGAATTATAATCAATTGCTCCGTGGAGACATTGACCAGCAGCAATTGCCTCCACAAAGTACACAGGGAGCTGAGATGGTAGATTCCAGTGGGGACGAATTGATAATCTGTGAGGAGGGGGATGTACACGGTGATGAATCGGAGGATGATGATGAGGTGGACATCTTGCCTCTGTAGAGCCAGTTTGTGCAAGGAGAGATTAATTGCTTCTTTTTTGGTGGGGGTCCAAACCAACCCGTCATTTCAGTCACAGTCGTGTGGCAGACCCTGTCACTGAAATGATGGGTTGGTTAAAGTGTGCATGTCCTGTTTATACAACATAAGGGTGGGTGGGAGTGCCCAAGGACAATTCCATCTTGCACCTCTTTTTTCTTTCATTTTTCTTTGCGTCATGTGCTGTTTGGGGAGTGTTTTTTGGAAGGGCCATCCTGCGTGACACTGCAGTGCCACTCCTAGATGGGCCAGGTGTTTGTGTCGGCCACTTGGGTCGCTGAGCTTAGTCACACAGCTACCTCATTGCGCCTCTTTTTTTCTTTGCGTCATGTGCTGTTTGGGGAGTGTTTTTTGGAAGGGCCATCCTGCGTGACACTGCAGTGACACTCCTAGATGGGCCAGGTGTTTGTGTCGGCCACTTGGGTCGCTGAGCTTAGTCACACAGCTACCTCATTGCGCCTCTTTTTTTCTTTGCGTCATGTGCTGTTTGGGGAGTGTTTTTTGGAAGGGCCATCTTGCGTGACACTGCAGTGCCACTCCTAGATGGGCCAGGTGTTTGTGTCGGCCACTTGGGTCGCTGAGCTTAGTCACACAGCTACCTCATTGCGCCTCTTTTTTTCTTTGCGTCATGTGCTGTTTGGGGAGTGTTTTTGGAAGGGCCATCCTGCGTGACACTGCAGTGCCACTCCTAGATGGGCCAGGTGTTTGTGTCGGCCACTTGGGTCGCTGAGCTTAGTCACACAGCTACCTCATTGCGCCTCTTTTTTTCTTTGCGTCATGTGCTGTTTGGGGAGTGTTTTTTGGAAGGGCCATCCTGCGTGACACTGCAGTGCCACTCCTAGATGGGCCAGGTGTTTGTGTCGGCCACTTGGGTCGCTGAGCTTAGTCACACAGCTACCTCATTGCGCCTCTTTTTTTCTTTGCGTCATGTGCTGTTTGGGGAGTGTTTTTTGGAAGGGCTATCCTGCGTGACACTGCAGTGCCACTCCTAGATGGGCCAGGTGTTTGTGTCGGCCACTTGGGTCGCTGAGCTTAGTCATCCAGCGACCTCGGTGCAAATTTTAGGACTAAAAATAATATTGTGAGGTGTAAGGTGTTAAGAATAGACTGAAAATGAGTGGAAATTATGGTTATTGAGGTTAATAATACTTTGGGATCAAAATGACTCCCAAATTCTATGAACAAGGGAAAATGTCATCATCCCGCTGTCGGATTCTCGCGAGATTCGGATTCCATATAAAGAGCTGCGCGTTGCCGCCATTTTTACTCGTGCATTGAAGAGAGAGCGGAGAGGACGTGGCTATGTTCTCTCAGTGGAAATCTCAATATCAGTGCTCAGTATCAGTGGATACTTATTGCTGCTCAGTAATACTAGTAGTGTGTCTCTCCTGCTCAGTGTCAGTTCTCAGTAGTATCCTCATCAGTGCTCAGTATCACTGCTCATTGTCTTGTGCTGCATTGTTGTGCTCAGCATACTACAGTACATTACTAATAGTCCAGTGCTGCATCTTGCTGCTCAGTGTCAGTTCTAGTATCCTCATCAGTGCTCACTATCACTGCTCATTGCATTGTGGTGTTCTGTATACTACAGTAACATAGTAATATAGTAACATATAGTAACATAGTTTTTGAGGTTGAATAGAGGCAAATTGCCCATCGTGTTCAACCTGTTTTAAGTTGTGATGATTCTACATACTTGCTTAATAATGTATTATGACTAGTTAGCTACTACAACTCATGTTACCCCCGGATTAACCATGTTGATATTTTAAGTATTATAAACTTGGATAGCTTTTTCATTCAGAAATGTATCCATTCCTTTTTTAAATCCAATTACAGAGTCCGCCATTACCACCTTCCCTGGCAGGGAATTCCACATCCTGATTGCCCTAACAGTGAAGATCATAGTATCTCACCTGGCAGGTAAGTAGGAGTTGGGCCAGAGCTGTGGAGGATTGCTGCTCGGGCACCCCCTGTGAAGTGAAGGAGATCCAACTGAGGCAGCACAAGGGAACTCTCGAAAGAAGAACAAGGCTAGAGGAAGATCTGAGACAAAGAAATCTGACTTTTACCAGAGCTGACCAGAGGAAAGCACAAACACAGTCCCCCACTACCACAAATAATGCAGTCGAGTTTCCCACATTTTGGAAATCACAGGGGTCAGCATACCCAGAATGCAATGAATGAACCTCACCCTGGGAGAACAATCTTCATGACCATGGTATCGCCTATGCAAAATAAGTATGATTTGGGATAGGGCTGGGGAGGGCCGCTGCTCAGGCACATCTCTGTCAAGTATAGGAGATTCAACTGAGGCAGCACAAGGGAACTCTCATCTGGGGACAACAACTGCAGGGAGAACACATATTTTCAGATGAACATGGGAGGGCAGAAGGCTGCCTAATACTGAAGCACCCCCAAACAACAAACCAAATGCAACAACTAGTACAAGCATTCCTGGGGGAAGTTCTGCAGAAGACGGATTTGCATACGGTGATGTCATCCAAGCAGTGGGCCAAAGTTGGCTGGAACCCTCATCTGCATATGAAAAGAGAAAAGGGGCATGCAGGGCATGGCGGCCTTTTGCGGCGCTTGGATGACCCTTAGTTCGCATTAAACACCCCCACCCTCCTTCGGTGTGGGGCTCATGTTGACAATGCCCCAGCCCCTGAAGCATTCAAGCTGATTTCTTACAGCAGCTTGGCACTGTAACAGCTCCAGAGCTGCTCTGTAAGGCAAGTAAAAGGGTGTGTAGTTTGCATTGTGCATTGGAAGGCACAAAGTAAGCAGACAGGAGGAGAAGTCAGGATAGTGCACAAGGGTATAAAAGGGAGGGGCTCAAGAAAAAAGAAGTGGAAACAGACAGCAAACTAGGCTGGAGAGAGACCTGAGACAAAGAGATCTGAATTATACGAGAGCCGACCAGGGGAAACACAAATTATGCAGTCAAGTTTCCCACATTTGGGGAAATCGCAGGGGCAGCACACCCAGAGTGCAATGGGTAAGCCTTGCCCTGGAAGAAGCACCTTCATGATCATAGTATCTCACCTGGCAGGTAAGTAGGAGTTGGGCTTGAGCTGGGGAGGGTCGCTGCTCGGGCACCGCCCTGTCAACTGAAGGAGATCCAACTGAGGAAGCACAAGGGAACTCTCGAAAGAAGAACAAGGCTAGAGGAAGATCTGAAACAAAGAAATCTGACTTTTACCAGAGCTGACCAGAGGAAAACACAAACACAGTCCCCCACTACCACAAATAATGCAGTCGAGTTACCCACATTTGGGGAAATCACAGGGATCAGCATACCCAAAATGCAATGAATGAACCTCACCCTGGGAGAACAATCTTCATGACCATGGTATCTCCTATGCAAAATAAGTATGATTTGGGATAGGGCTGGGGAGGGCCGCTGCTCAGGCACATCTCTGTCAAGTAAAGGAGATTCAACTGAGGCAGCACAAGGGAACTCTCATCTTGGGACAACAACTGCAGGGAGAACACATATTTTCAGATGAACATGGGAGGGCAGAAGGCTGCCTAATACTGAAGCACCCCCAAACAACAAACCAAATGCAACAACTAGTGCAAGCATTCCGGGGGGAAGGCCTGCAGCAGATGGATTTGCATATGGTGATGTCATCCAAGCAGTGGGTCAAAGTTGGCTTCAATCCTCATCTGCATATGAAAAGAGAAAAGGGGCGTGCAGGGTATGGCGGCCTTTTGCGGCGCTTGGATGACCCCTAGTTCGCATTAAACACCTCCACCCTCCTTTGGTGTGGGGCTCATGTTGACAATGCCCCAGCCTCTGAAGCATTCAAGCTTATTTCTTACAGCAGCTTGGCACTGAAACAGCTCCAGAGCTGCTCCGTAAGGCAAGTAAAAGGGTGTGGGCCCTGCAGCACTACCTGTAGTTTGCATTGTGCATTGGAAGGCACAAAGTAAGCAGACAGGAGGAGAAGTCAGGATAGTGCACAAGGGTTAGCTGAACACACTAACCGATTGCGCCACAGAGACACTTTGCAAAAAGTATATACTGACAAAGACTAATAAGCATTCATCTAGAACGTTTCCTAGAAAAACTTTAAAAAGTCAATAATCTGGAGAGTGTTTGTAAGATGTTTCTTCCAGCAACCAATGAAGAAACACATTGGTACTTTCGCATGATGAGTGAGTGCTTCAGGATCTCTTGCACTTACATGTGCAGCAGAGTACTGCAATGGAAGCATGCTGGGTCCATAACCCAGAGGTAGGCAGATTGAAACTATCCTTTGCTATATGCATTTTTTTGTTGTTCATTAAAGTAATCCAAAACTGGGATTGATATTTTAGCTTTTATTTTTACTTAAAGTACAATAACTTTTACCATTTTAATTTGTTTTAATAGTATATTGACAGTATTGTTTTCTTTCAAAAATCCACTTAATTTTCTTTACCCTATTATTAAAATGGTAATTGACAAAAACAAACTACATTGTCACCAGAAGGGCAATACAAAATGTACAAGTGATATATTAAAATCATCTTTCCAGCTTGAATTTCAATGATGCATTGGGGCAACGATTTTGTGCGAAACATCTTCACCCTTAAATAAAGATTTTCTTAATTCCTTACCTGTGTGCTAATTAGATATCACCTTGTTTTCACATTAAACAGACTTCCACATGAGAAAGCAGCAAGGATGCAGTGGCGTTAATGTTTCCTGGTGTCAACCTGTATTATTTCAGTAGATATTGAAATGAGGATGCATCTTGCTGCCTTTCCAATGAAGCAAGTTTAATTTAGTAATAGGTGAAAAACCATCCCTACAAATATGTTAATCAGATACTTGGCTTTGTGGACACTTTTCAGAGAACAAATTAGTTAGCATAAAAATAAAGCCAGAAAATGAAGAGCTGTTTAATCACTCAATTGGATTTTTCTGCCAGCATTTTTCTTTTTCTCTGCAACCCACTGCTAAATTGTGCTTCCTAGCTGTTTTTATAAAATCACTGAATCAAATCTAACTCTGATTACATCAGAGAAGGCCAGGTACCCTACACCATAACAGGGGGTTTGAAATTTTGACTTGTCTACTTAAAGATCACCAAAATCTGATAACAAGGTCAATTAAGTCCCTGGGTGGGATTGAACCACCAACCTTTTGGTTAATAGCCTTACACACTAACTGATTGCGCCACCGCGACACTTTGCAAAAGTACATACTGACAAAGGCTAATAAGCATTCATCTAGAACGATTCCTAGAAACATTTTAAAAAGTCAATAATGTGGAGAGTTTTTGTATGATGTTTCTTCCATCAACCAATGAAGAAACACATTGGTACTTTCCCATGATGAGTGAGTGCTTCAGGATCTCTTGCACTTACATGTGCAGCAGAGTACTGTAATGGAAGCATGCTGGGTCCATAACCCAGAGGTAGGCAGATTGAAACTATCCTCTGCTATATGCATTTTTTTTTGTTAATTAAAGTAATCCAAAACTGGGATTGATATTTTTGCTCTTTTATTTTTACTTAAAGTACAATAACTTTTACCATTTTAATTTGTTTTAATAGTATATTGACAGTATTGTTTTCTTTCAAAAATCCAATTAATTTTCTTTACCCGATTATTAAAATGGTAATTGACAAAAGCAAACTACATTGTCACCAGAAGAGCAATACAAAATGTACAAGTGATATATTAAAATCATCTTTCCAGCTTGAATTTCAATGATGCATTGGGGCAACGATTTTGTGAGAAACATCTTCACCCTTAAATAAAGATTTTCTTAATTCCTTACCTGTGTGCTAATTAGATATCACCTTGTTTTCACATTAAACAGACTTCCACATGAGAAAGCAGCAAGGATGCAGTGGCGTTAATGTTTCCTGGTGTCAACCTGTATTATTTCAGTAGATATTGAAATGAGGATGCATCTTGCTGCCTTTCCAATGAAGCAAGTTTAATTTAGTAATAGGTGAAAAACCATCCCTACAACGATGTTAATCAGATACTTGGCTTTGTGGACACTTTTCAGAGAACAAATTTGTTAGCATAAAAATAAAGCCAGAAAATGAAGAGCTGTTTAATCAGTCAATTGGATTTTTTTGCCAGCATATTTCTTTTTCTCTGCAACCCACTGCTAAATTGTGCTTCCTAGCTGTTTTTATAAAATCACTGAATCAAATCTAACTCTGATTACATCAGAGAAGGCCAGGTACCCTACACCATAACAGGGGTTTTCGAAATTTTGACTTGTCTACTTAAAGATCACCAAAATCTGATAACAAGGTCAATTAAGTCCCTGGGTGGGATTGAACCACCAACCTTTTGGTTAATAGCCTTACACACTAACTGATTGCGCCACCGCGACACTTTGCAAAAGTACATACTGACAAAGGCTAATAAGCATTCATCTAGAACGATTCCTAGAAACATTTTAAAAAGTCAATAATGTGGAGAGTTTTTGTATGATGTTTCTTCCATCAACCAATGAAGAAACACATTGGTACTTTCCCATGATGAGTGAGTGCTTCAGGATCTCTTGCACTTACATGTGCAGCAGAGTACTGTAATGGAAGCATGCTGGGTCCATAACCCAGAGGTAGGCAGATTGAAACTATCCTCTGCTATATGCATTTTTTTTTGTTAATTAAAGTAATCCAAAACTGGGATTGATATTTTTGCTCTTTTATTTTTACTTAAAGTACAATAACTTTTACCATTTTAATTTGTTTTAATAGTATATTGACAGTATTGTTTTCTTTCAAAAATCCAATTAATTTTCTTTACCCGATTATTAAAATGGTAATTGACAAAAGCAAACTACATTGTCACCAGAAGAGCAATACAAAATGTACAAGTGATATATTAAAATCATCTTTCCAGCTTGAATTTCAATGATGCATTGGGGCAACGATTTTGTGAGAAACATCTTCAGCCTTAAATAAAGATTTTCTTAATTCCTTACCTGTGTGCTAATTAGATATCACCTTGTTTTCACATTAAACAGACTTCCACATGAGAAAGCAGCAAGGATGCAGTGGCGTTAATGTTTCCTGGTGTCAACCTGTATTATTTCAGTAGATATTGAAATGAGGATGCATCTTGCTGCCTTTCCAATGAAGCAAGTTTAATTTAGTAATAGGTGAAAAACCATCCCTACAAAGATGTTAATCAGATACTTGGCTTTGTGGACACTTTTCAGAGAACAAATTTGTTAGCATAAAAATAAAGCCAGAAAATGAAGAGCTGTTTAATCAGTCAATTGGATTTTTTTGCCAGCATATTTCTTTTTCTCTGCAACCCACTGCTAAATTGTGCTTCCTAGCTGTTTTTATAAAATCACTGAATCAAATCTAACTCTGATTACATCAGAGAAGGCCAGGTACCCTACACCATAACAGGGGTTTTCGAAATTTTGACTTGTCTACTTAAATATCACCAAAATCTGATCACAAGGTCAATTACATCCCTGGGTGGGATTGAACCACCAACCTTTTGATTAATAGCTGAACACACTAACCGATTGCGCCACAGAGACACTTTGCAAAAAGTACATACTGACAAAGACTAATAAGCATTCATCTAGAATGTTTCCTAGAAAAACTTTAAAAAGTCAATAATCTGGAGAGTTTTTGTAAGATGTTTCTTCCAGCAACCAATGAAGAAACACATTGGTACTTTCG